>NW_022987888.1:466269-576269 GCF_902827165.1 Trematomus bernacchii | reverse complement strand
ATTTTCGGTGCAGTAATCTGTTAGCATTTTTCGCTCGTTGCTAATTCAGAGGCTCAGTGTTAGCATTGTGGGTTTTCTTTTGAAAAATAAATAAAAATGATCAGTTAGATCTCTCGGGCTTAACAGGTTAAAGCTCTCTGAGATGCATTTGAAAAAGAAAGGAGATTTTTACATGATTTCATTCATATTGTCGGGTTACAATTCTTTCAAACATTACATTTAATTACAACATATTAGATGGCTAGATTTTCAAATACATATTTAATGTGATTTCAACATGTGGCATCCAATTGATTTAACCATGGTCGGGTTAAGGCATGGCCCCCACCCCTACGTCCACCTCCACCACCAACTGACCAGCAGGGTCTGGTACTTGTAGGATAGGAGCTGACGTAAACCGGCCCTTGAGGTCCTGAAAAGACCGTCTGTAAAAGTTAGCGAATCCAAGGAAATGCTGCAGCTCCTTCCGGGAATCAGGAACCCGCCTCGAGCTAACCGCTGAAACTTTGGAGGGATCCATCTCCACACTTCCTTGACCCACGATGTAGCCTAGAAAGGCGACCGAAGAAGTGTGAAACTTGCACTTCTCCGTCTTGACGAACAGCGAGTTCTCCAGAAGTCTCTGAAGAACTGTCTGGACGTGGTGGATGTGTTCCTTGAGATTCTTTGAAAAAATCTAAATATCGTCCAGATAAACAAAAACATAACGATCCAACATGTCCCGGAGTACGTCGCTCACCAACGCTTGGAAAACCGCAGGGGCGTTGGTAAGTCCAAATGGCATCACCAGGTACTCATAATGTCCCGAAGAGGTGTTGAAGGTGGTCTTCCACTCGTCCCCCTCTCGGATTCGTACCAGGTGATAAGCGTTCCGTAAATCCAGTTTAGTGAAGATTGTAGCCCCTTGTAGTAACTCGAACGCTGACGAGATGAGTGGCAAAGGATATCAATTATTCATAGTGACGTCGTTCAGGCCCCGATAGTCAATGCAGGGCCTCAGGCTCAGCTGAGAACCAAAATGCAACACACGGGAAACCAGGGATAGTCGGTAACCAGCTTTATTATAGGCAAAGGGCTGGTCGGGGACAAACCGGCAGACAGTAGGCAAAGGGCTGGTCGGGGACAGGCGAGGGTTCCAGGAGTAAGCAAGACGGGAGACGCAGGTACAGGCAGGGTCAGGGAGCAGACAAGGCAGAATAATCCAGGGGCAGACAGGGTCGAAACCGGGTCAGCAATATGGAAGGTAATGCGGGAAAGACTGGCATGCGGCAAAGTACGATCTGGCACTGAGGTGAGAGTGAAGTGGGCCTATATACTAATGGAGCTGATGGGTGTAACAGAGTGAGAGAGAGAAACAGGGTGTGACTACCAGGTGACTAAGGAATGTTAATGCAGAAAATAGGTGAGTGAGGGAGCAGACTGTGACACAGGCAGCCCTAAATAATAACAAGTAACCATCATGTGTGGTGCTATCTGTAGTTGTCTGTCTTATTTTTTGTTGATTTCATATTGTTTTCACAGTGTTGTGAAAATGAATTTCCCCCTGGGGACAATAAATCTAATCTAAACTAATTTAATATTCAATCCCACACTTGGCGAATGAGAACATAAATTCGTAATTTACCTCGTTTAAAGCACTTTTGTTGTAATACTATGGATTTAGTTGACACTACTAGCCGAGTTTCTTTTATCCAATATTTCGTGGGCAGGTACATGGAATTAGAAGAAGACGAAGAAGAGGTAGAAGAAGAAGTAGAAGAAGAAGAAATATGCTAACGCTACAAACAGGCACAACACTGTTACTCTGTTTTTACTGACATGTAACATTTTATTTCACCTTGCTCTATGTTTTTTAACGCACATTCAAAAATGGGAACATTTTCGGGAGTTTCAACAACTCAGCATTGGCCGATTGGCCATTTTGCAAGTTTCTAATAAGTAAAATGGGGCTAAACTAAGATCAAAGTCACAAATCCCCCATTCTTTAACAACTTTAGTAATCAAAACTAAATGAAAAATAGTCAAAATGATTCCAATCAGGATCTCTTGTATTGACTGGGATGAAGCATTCTCAGAGGTAAAGCTCTGTCTCTCCATTACGTACTGTCACTGTCTCAGGTCCAGAGAGTAGTGAGAGTATGTAAAGGCGGGGGTGCTGATCTCTAACTCGGAGCTGCATGTCAAACCACATCAACATCCGGTGCTTAGCCTGCAGCAAGGAGGAGAGGCAAAAGAGGAGAAATCTCCCTCTCAGCAGTTTTGAACATTTTCTTTATAATTGTTTTCTTAAGCAGCTTTTATGGATAAAGGCTTTTAGCAAAGTTGGGAGAGTAGAAATCATGTTGATCCCCCTGAACAACAGGACTCTCCCTCCCTAAATGTCTTCGTTTGTTTAACTCCCTTGTTTTGTTAACCCATGACCCAAAAAGAAACATGTACATTTTAAGATTAGCCTTAGCAGTTTAATGGCCAGCCAAATCATCTTAAAGGTGAATTTTATCAGGAACACAAATAATGTTGTCATGTACAGTAGTGCTTGTTGAAGCAGTCCAAATCTGAACAAAACACCTGAAACTATTGCGACAGCTAGAATAATAAGAAAAGCCAAAAGTCTCCACTTAGCTTTATTGAAAGCATCGACAATTTTTAGCCGTAAATCATTCACAAATGTCTTCTTCATTTCCCCCCAAAACAGAATGCATTGGATCCTATATTGAACTAGCAGACAAAACTGCTCTGAACAGAAAAAGTCCCAGATGGGACTCGCAGGTCCTTCATTTCTCCCCATCTTACGTGCAATGACAGCTAGATATGCTGCCTGAGGTGGCCAATGGCCATCTATCAGCCTCGGCTGATGCTCCAAAGAGCAGTCTCTGCACAGTAACACTTTGCCTCCCTCTCTTTCCGAGACGAGGCAATCCAGTGGAGGATTCAAAGACGGCCCATTAGGGAGCCGTGCCATCTTACCATGGCAGTAACAACTCTACCAATTACACATTCACCGGGAACATAAGGTCCCCACTCCAAAGGCTCCAGTCTCTCTTCAAGAAGGTATCCTTGCTTGGCCATATTGGCACCCAGTAGGGCTTTCCCCACTAGATGAGAACACACACCCCGTCCCTGGACCAGGTTACCAGCCCCCCGAATGTATTCGCTAGTGCAGTCTGTGGCAGGGCCATTATTTGACTTTCTTATCTGTGTGCAGTGTACTTAAGCAAAATGTGTCAAGCTCAACATTATTATTTTTTAGCCCTACGGGGTCTTCTCCCTCAGTTTTAATATGAATAATAATACATTTAATTTCTTAGCGCTTTTTAAGCAACACCATTAGTTTCAGGTTTATAAGAGACGGACTAGATTTGTGTGACACCGCGTGATTCTAACAAATCTTGAACATTAAAGTTCTTTAAATGTTTTCCATTATCTATTCTTAATGATTCAATATCTGGAAATTGAATGAACAGTTCTGCCAATCTTGTAGAAATAGTCTTCCCTGTTGCAACTCTCAGGAGATAAACTCTCTTAGCACTTGAGCCATTGTCCCTCTTAGGTGCCTTACAAACAATGGACGTCCGCTCTCGGGAGCGTCGGAGTGGTGCGGTCACCCTAAGTGACAGACCTAAAGTATCCGGGATTCAGGCATCTTCCCTGGCTTGTACATTTTTGGTGATGCGCCCTGGAGGTATCAGACTATTTTAAACAACTTTTCCCCGCCTTTCAAACACTTATTCCGGGGTTTTAGCCAGTCATTTTGCACGAAATCATTTAACATTCACGGTCTCCTGAAAAAGCACATATTCTGTGCATTTTCAGGAAAGCGTCAATGTTAAATGATTTCGTGCAAAATGACTGTCTAAAACTCTCTTCCAGACATTTAAAAATACTTTCCCCGACCATTTAAACATTATTTCTGGCTTGTAAAGTGCAGTTATGCGCCCTGGAGATATTATACTATTTCAAACAACTTTTCCCCGCGTTTCAAAGACTTATTCTGGGTACAAGTGTTATATTTCTTCCCCCTGGGTGTGTGTGAGACAAGTGAAGTGAGTCAGCCTGCCAACAAGCAGCAGTGTGCTGTCATTTGAAACATGTTACCCCACTGTTTGACACATCTTTACCCACGTTTCGAGGACTTTTTCCTGGGTCAATGTGTGCTCCAATGTGCCCTCTTTCTCCCCCCTGGGTGTGTGTGAGACAAGTGAAGTGAGTCAGCCTGCCAACAAGCAGCAGTGTGCTGTCATTTGAAACATGTTACCCCACTGTTTGACACAGCTTTACCCACGTTTTGAGGACTCTTTCCTGGGTCAATGTGTCCTCTTTCCCCCCCTGGGTGTGTGTGAGACAAGTGAACTGAGCCAGCCTGCTAACAACCACCAGTCTGCTGTCATTTGAAACATGTTCCCCGACCTTTTAACACACTTTTTACCCATGTTATGCGTCCTGGAGGTATCAGCCTATTTTAAACAACTTTTCCCCGCTTTCAAACACTTATTCCGGGGTTTTAGTCAGTCATTTTGCGCGATATCATTTAACATTGACAGTCTCCTGAAAAAGCACATATTCTGTGCATTTTCAGGAAAGCGTCAATGTTAAATGATTTCGTGCAAAATGACTGTCTAAAACTCTCTTCCAGACATTTAAAAATACTTTCCCCGACCATTTAAACATTATTTCTGGCTTGTAAAGTGCAGTTATGCGCCCTGGAGATATTATACTATTTCAAACAACTTTTCCCCGCCTTTCAAACACTTATTCCTGGGTACAAGTGTTATCTTTCCCCCCCTGGGTGTGTGTGAGACAAGTGAACTGAGTCAGCCTGCCAACAAGCAGCACCGTGCTGTCATTTGAAACATGTTACCCCACAGTTTAACACACCTTTACCCACGTTTCAAGCACTTACTGCTGGGTCAATGTGTGCTCCAATGTGTCCTCTTTCACCCCCCTGGGTGTGTGTGAGACAAGTGAAGTGAGTGCAAGGTTATGGAAGTCCCACTGTTGGGGACTGCTGCTGGAGGTCTCTAGTCCGTCCTTGGGGGCTCTGTGAGCGGGCAGAGAGAGGTGATTTCCCCCTGGTCTCTGCTGGAGGTGCAGAGTCCCACTGTTAGGGAGTGCTGCTGGAGGTCTCTAGTCCGTCCTTGGGGGCTCTGTGAGCGGGCTAGAAAGGTGACCTCTCTGGGTGATTTAGTCAGTTTATGGAGCTTAGCCCACAAATCCTGGATGATCCAGGCCGAATTTGGGTGCTCATAGGCGGACATCGAAGCACCATAAAAACCACCCCCCTTGTAGAGTCACCCGGGGCACGAGAATACCCTCCACAGAAGGGGTGGTGGTGCGTCAAGAAGGCCGAATATGGATGCTGATGGGCGGACATCGAAGCACCATAAAAACCACCCCCCTTGTAGAGTCACCAGGGGCACGAGAATACCCTCCACAGAAGGGGTGGTGGTGCCGTCAAGAAGGCCGAATATGGATGCTGATGGGCGGACATCGAAGCACCATAAAAACCACCCCCCTTGTAGAGTCACCAGGGGCACGAGAATACCCTCCACAGAAGGGGTGGTGGTGCCGTCAAGAAGGCCGAATTTGGGTGCTCATAGGCGGCCTGCTGCAGAGTCATTTTCAGGCTCCTCTCCACAATTGTCCCCCTAAAATGATTTTAAATCATTATTTTTGCATTTAAATGCATTTATTCTATCATTTATATGGTTCCCCAACACAATGCACATAGTCTGGAGCTCACTGGGGTCCTGCATATAATTTAATCAGGCGTTTTAACACTTTTTCCCATGAAAATGATTTTTAATCACTATCATGGGGCTATGAAAATAAAATTCCGGGTAATGCAGAGCACAAGTGCACCTTTTACTATTTAAATGTATTTGTATTATATATATTTGGGCTAGAAAGGTGACCTCTCTGGGTGATTTAGTCAGTTTATGGAGCTTAGCCCACAAATCCTGGATGATCCAGGCCGAATTTGGGTGCTCATAGGCGGCCTGCCAGGCGCCCCCACCCGTGGAAAGCAAAAAAAATTGAAGAAAACGCTTAATTATATCTTAAAATAATCAAAAATGAAGTTTTGAAAAATTGTCAAAAAAATGACAGAGTGCCAACGGGAGAAGGGGCCAGACTATTGGCGCTTCGGGCCGATTTTTCCCCTTCTCCGATGGTTGGTACAACGGAGAAGGGGAAAAAGTCCCTGGGCTTCATTTCCACTTCTCTGTCAAAAAGATTCATCCATACTTTTCAAACTACCGTCTGCACGAAATCGGAAACGCAGTTTTTGGGTGCACTCAGAAAAATAACGGCTGTTGCAAATCATGGAAGAATGTATCCGCTCACCAAGCACTTTGAGTGGGCCTAATTTTGTGGCGCAAGGACCCCCCAGCCTGGTTCTCTCAATACTTAAAGTTTGACATGGAGGAATGCGAGGGCACTTTGCAGGTGACTCTACCCGATTATGAGACACTATTTTGGGGCGTATTTTTTACATTTCTCTGGTTCTCCAAATAGTTTAAGTTCGACATTTTGAGCCATGGAGGAATGCGAGGGCACTTTGCAGGTGACTCTACCCGATTTTGAGGCACTATTTTGGGGCGTATTTTTTACATTTCTCTGGTTCTCCAAATAGTTTAAGTTCGACATTTTGAGCCATGGAGGAATGCGAGGGCACTTTGCAGGTGACTCTACCCGATTTTGAGGCACTATTTTGGGGTATAATTTTTACATTTTGACCCCTTTGCCCGGTTATCACCAAAGTTGAGTTGGATGATTTCGACCATGGAAGAATGTCAGGGGAGTCCGCGGGGGACTCCTGCGGGGTCATGAGGTTCCTGTTTTGGCCCGTTTGACCCGGTTCCTTCTGCCGGGGGCACTGCCCGGTCCCGGGTGCCCCCCCAGGGCTCGCGTACAGCCGTTTCACCCCCCACATTGACGGATTTTGACCCCTTTGCCCGGTTCTCACCAAAGTTGAGTGTGATGATTGCTGAGTCATGATGCACTATTTTGGGGTACATTTCCCCCATTATCAACACGGACTAGAGATGTCTCGGAGATGGCTCGGAGCCCACACCCTGGTTCTATGTAACCCTGGAGGAATGTCACATGAGTCGACAGGGGACTGCTGCTGGCTAATGAAGGACTATTTTGGGGTACATTTCCCCCATTATCAACACGGACTAGAGATGTCTCGGAGATGGCTTGGAGCCCACACCCTGGTTCTATGTAACCCTGGAGGAATGTCACATGAGTCGACAGGGGACTGCTGCTGGCTAATGAAGGACTATTTTGGGGTACATTTCCCCCATTATCAACACGGACTAGAGATGTCTCGGAGATGGCTCGGAGCCCACACCCTGGTTCTATGTAACCCTGGAGGAATGTCACATGAGTCGACAGGGGACTGCTGCTGGCTAATGAAGGACTATTTTGGGGTACATTTCCCCCATTATCAACACGGACTAGAGATGTCTCGGAGATGGCTTGGAGCCCACACCCTGGTTCTATGTAACCCTGGAGGAATGTCACATGAGTCGACAGGGGACTGCTGCTGGCTAATGAAGGACTATTTTGGGGTACATTTCCCCCATTATCAACACGGACTAGAGATGTCTCGGAGATGGCTCGGAGCCCACACCCTGGTTCTATGTAACCCTGGAGGAATGTCACATGAGTCGACAGGGGACTGCTGCTGGCTAATGAAGGACTATTTTGGGGTACATTTCCCCCATTATCAACACGGACTAGAGATGTCTCGGAGATGGCTCGGAGCCCACACCCTGGTTCTATGTAACCCTGTAGGAATGTCACATGAGTCGACAGGGGACTGCTGCTGGCTAATGAAGCACTATTTCCGGGTACTTTTTTTTCATTTTCACCCAAATTTCCCTGGATGAAATATTTTTTAGTTTTTTTAGTTTTTAGCCCAGTTTTGGCCACAGCGTTGCCTGGAGGATAGGACCGAGATATGACAGACTCTCTGGCCGCCTCACAAGTCACTATTGTCGGACACTTTCTTTGCTTTACCCCGGTTCTATCACTCTTTCCTCCTTTGACCATACAACCCGTTTCCTGCTGGGGTGGTGCCTGGTTCCGGGGTACCCCAAACCCTCTCATGGTCGGGGCACCATGTATTGATGCATCGGACCCAATGTTGCCATCACCAGCCCCGCGTTGGTGCGGAAGTGGGACCATCTGACCCGGTGGTAACCCAATACTTCCCTTCGTCCATGCACCATGAATTGATGCATCGGACCCAGTGTCGCAACCACCGCTCACGCTAACGCATATAAACGGAGAACTATAACATAATTTTGATCAAATTCATTATGTGTGTTTCAGGAAGGATGTCATCTGAATGCCCGGTGTGCAGACTCTTCTATCTGGCATTGAACAAACACCTTAAGCACAAGCATGCAGTGCGGAACTTGGAGGAGAGGGGAATCCTCCTGAAAATAGCCAGTGGAAGGATAAATGTTCGGACCAAACCCTGTCCCATCGCTGGGTGTTCGTACGCTGGGAAGAGACTGGACCGTCATGTAAAACATGACCACCCTGAGTTGTCCCGACATGAGGCACATCAGGTCATGGCAAGGCTGAAGCATAGTGTGGCACTGCAGTTGCTCCATGACCTCCGTGAGACTAACCCCATCATTGGAATGGCTACATCATTGGATATAGACAATGAGGAGGAATACCCCGGGCACCCTCCACCCTTCTCCCCACATACCGAGTGTGACAACGAGGACTGCAGGCAGGTGATGCTGGAAAATGTGGCATTGAGGGCTCAGAAGGATGCCCTCAATGATGAGGTGAAGACCCTGCGCTCCAGGCTGAAAAAGGAGCTAAAACCCAGGAAGCAGAGTGCTGCTGTTCTTGAGGAAGAGGACGAATGTATACGATTTAAGGGCCTGGCAATCCCAAATACCTCCGGCATAAACACAGTAGCCTCAGGCAGCAATACCCCTGTGAAGAGCCCGGTGAAGACTGTCATGCAGTCCCCAGTAACCTCCGGTAGCGAGACCCCTGTGAGGAGCCCGGTGAAGACTGTCATGCTTGCAGTAGCCTCCGGTGGGAAGAGACCGGTCAAGAACCCTGTGAAGAGCCCAGTGAAGACTGTCATGCTTGCAGTAGCCTCCGGTGGAAAGAGACCGGTCAAGAACCCTGTGAAGAGCCCAGTGAAGACTGTCATATTACCAGTTTCCTCCGGTAGCGAGACCCCTGAGAAGAGCCCGGTGAAGACTGTCATGTTTGCAGTAGCCTCCGGTAGCGAGACCCCTGTGAAGACCCCGGTGAAGACTGTCATGTTTGCAGTAGCCTCCGGTAGCGAGACCCCTGTGAAGACCCCGGTGGAAACTGTCATGTTTGCAGAAGCCTCCGGTAGCGAGACCCCTGTGAAGACCCCGGTGGAAACTGTCATGTTTGCAGTAGCCTCCGGTAGCGAGACCCCTGTGAAGACCCCGGTGGAAACTGTCATGTTTGCAGTAGCCTCCGGTAGCGAGACCCCTGTGAAGACCCCGGTGGAAACTGTCATGTTTGCAGTAGCCTCCGGTAGCGAGACCCCTGTGAAGACCCCGGTGGAAACTGTCATGTTTGCAGTAGCCTCCGGTAGCGAGACCCCTGTGAAGACCCCGGTGGAAACTGTCATGTTTACAGTAGCCTCCGGTAGCGAGACCCCTGTGAAGACCCCGGTGGAAACTGTCATGTTTGCAGTAGTCTCCGGTAGCGAGACCCCTGTATGCCGGAAGACCCGTGCCTCTAAGCTGGCTAATGACTTGCCCTCTCCCTCAAATTACTGGTCCACTGGGTGTGGACGGGGGAATACCATGCGTGAAATCACGTTGCCTAGAAGCATGGAGGCGTACCTTCAGACATACTTGGATCACTGTTTGGGTGTCGCTCCGACAGTAAAACAGAAAGACAATGTTGTGTCGAAGATCAGCCGGATAAAGAACTTCATAGTATACATGGCCCATGGTGTTAACCGCCTGTCAGACTGGCTGTTCCTAAGAAACATGAAGATGATCCGTGGCTGGAGCGAGTATATTGTAAAGCCGGGCCGGGCAGTCACAACATCAGAGTTCTTCCTGAAGAATGTGCACCAGTTCATGGGGTACATGTCTGAGTCAAAGCCCCGGGGGTGCAAGCTCACCCAGTCTGATATGACCCACATAATGAGAGAGGTGAAAGCCAACATGAAACACTTGAATAAGGCAGTCACTCTACATCAGTTTAAGGTGAAGAGGAACAAACTGGATCGTCTGCCGAGCCAGGCGGAGCTTCTCGCCGCCATGGCGGCCGCTGAGAAGCGCATCCCGGAGCTCCTCGACCTGATGGCCGGCACGCCGACCTCAACCACCCAGAAGCTTCTCTATGGCTATCTCACCCTCCATTGGAGCCTCCTGTATGGCCACCGTACGGGCGTGTACGCAAACATGAAAAACAGTGAGGTCTTAGAGGCAGCCATAAGGGGAACTGCTGAGGGCTACATCATCCATGTGCAGGATCACAAGACGGCCAAGACATATGGCGAAGCACAGCTGGCGCTTACAGTAGAGGAGTTTAGCTGGGTCATGCGGTGGATGGGGATTAAAGAGGCATTGCTGGGTCCTCAGAATGAATTCTTCCTTTTCACAAGGGGGAATCGGGCCTCCAAGAACCTGAACGCTCACTTGAAGAGGGCATGGGCTGATGCTGGGCTAGAAACAGCCGTCACCTTCACAATCCTGCGCACTGCCCTGGCTGACAATATCAAGCATCACCAAGATCCAGAAAGCCGGTCGATTCTCGCCAGGTTTATGTGTCACGACGTAACCACGGCGGACCGGTTCTACGCGAATGCGCCAGGTATAAAGGAGGCATTGAGAATCCGCTCCATGTTCAGGGCGTCATCAGATGCGGCAGCAGCTGCATCATCATCAGAAGGATGTCTACCGCTGTCAGATGGGGAGACCTCCGAAGAGGGCTGCTATAACAGTACAGCTCTATCATCTTCACCTGATGGGTCATTGGAGCGGCAGCAGCAGCGGAAGCGGAAGCGGGAGGGAAAGAGGCCAATGAAGTCGGGACCGGGGCTGGTTGACACTCCTGATGATGGGGCAGGGGCCGTGGACTCAACCTGTTTGCCCTGGTGCACCGTAAGAATTAGACGCCTAATTTGGTCCCCTGAATCCCGCTAAACATTGTGAATATGTATACCGTGTATATAATTATTATTATAATCCTGTGTATACATTTTGTAAATAGTACAATATCTCCAGGGCGCATAACTGCACTTTACAAGCCAGGAAAGGTGCCAGAATCCTGGGCATACATTTTGTTAATAGTGCAACACCTCCAGGGCGCATAACTGCACTTTAAAACGTAGGTTAAGAAATTTAGTAGTACTGTTATAGCAGCAGTAGTACGTGTAAATAGTTTATGTTTTAGCCTCTCTGTACTGTACTGTGTTTTTTGTTCAAATAAAATAAAAAATAAAAAAAAAACAATAACCTTGATGGTTACCAGGGGCAGAAAAAGTGCCACTTTCCATCAGCACCGGGGAGGCACTCTCCTTGGTGCTGAACCCTGTGATGAGCGCTCAAGTGTTGGCGGAGGAGGTGTAAGCCAGAGGAGGGTGAACAAAAGTTAAAGTGTTTGAACCTCCAGCCCAGAAGGGGGGGTGATGCCGTGAAGAAGGCCGAATATGGATGCTGATGGGCGGACACAGAAGCACCATAAAACCACCCCCTTGTAAGACCACCAGGGGCACGAGAATACCCTCCACAGAAGGGGGGGTGATGCCGTGAAGAAGGCCGAATATGGATGCTGATGGGCGGACACAGAAGCACCATAAAACCACCCCCTTGTAAGGTCACCAGGGGCACGAGAATACCCTCCAGCCCAGAAGGGGGGGTGATGCCGTGAAGAAGGCCGAATATGGATGCTGATGGGCGGACACAGAAGCACCATAAAACCACCCCCTTGTAAGGTCACCAGGGGCACGAGAATACCCTCCACAGAAGGGGGGGTGATGCCGTGAAGAAGGCCGAATATGGATGCTGATGGGCGGACACAGAAGCACCATAAAACCACCCCCTTGTAAGGTCACCAGGGGCACGAGGTTCTGGTGGGTGTGAATACCTGTGTTTAGTCCGTGGGGGAGTGCTTAACTGTGGGGGCCCGGGGACTCAGGGTGTGCAAGGTTATGGAGGTCCCACTGTTAGGGGCCCATGCTGGAGGTAATTAGTCCGTCCTTGGGGCTCTGTGAGCGGGCAAAAAGAGGTGATTTCCCCCTGGTCTCTGCTGGAGGTGCAGAGTCCCACTGTTAGGGGCCCATGCTGGAGGTAATTAGTCCGTCCTTCGGGGCTCTGTGAGCGGGCAATGAGAGGTGATTTTCCCGGTCTCCGCCCTGGAGGTGTGAAATAAACAGAGTCCCCCTGTTAGGGACTGGTGCTGGAGGTCTCTAGTCCGTCCTTCGGTGCTCTGTGAGCGGGCAGAGAGAGGTGATTTCCCCCTGGTCTCTGCTGGAGGTGCAGAGTCCCACTGTTAGGGGCCCATGCTGGAGGTAATTAGTCCGTCCTTGGGGCTCTGTGAGCGGGCAGAGAGAGGTGATTTTCCCCTGGTCTCTGCTGGAGCTGTGAAAGAAACAGAGTCCCACTGTTATGGGGACATGCTGGAGGTCTCGAGTCCGTCCTTCGGTGCTCTGTGAGCGGGCAGAGAGAGGTGATTTTCCCCTGGTCTCTGCTGGAGCTGTGAAAGAAACAGAGTCCCACTGTTATGGGGACATGCTGGAGGTAATTAGTCCGTCCTTGGGGCTCTGTGAGGGGGCAGAGAGAGGTGATTTCCCCCTGGTCTCTGCTGGAGGTGCAGAGTCCCACTGTTAGGGGCCCATGCTGGAGGTAATTAGTCCGTCCTTGGGGCTCTGTGAGCGGGCAGAGAGAGGTGATTTTCCCCTGGTCTCTGCTGGAGCTGTGAAAGAAACAGAGTCCCACTGTTATGGGGACATGCTGGAGGTAATTAGTCCGTCCTTGGGGCTCTGTGAGCGGGCAGAGAGAGGTGATTTTCCCCTGGTCTCTGCTGGAGCTGTGAAAGAAACAGAGTCCCACTGTTATGGGGACATGCTGGAGGTAATTAGTCCGTCCTTGGGGCTCTGTGAGGGGGCAGAGAGAGGTGATTTCCCCCTGGTCTCTGCTGGAGGTGCAGAGTCCCACTGTTAGGGGCCCATGCTGGAGGTAATTAGTCCGTCCTTGGGGCTCTGTGAGCGGGCAGAGAGAGGTGATTTCCCCCTGGTCTCTGCTGGAGGTGCAGAGTCCCACTGTTAGGGGCCCATGCTGGAGGTAATTAGTCCGTCCTTCGGGGCTCTGTGAGCGGGCAATGAGAGGTGATTTTCCCGGTCTCCGCCCTGGAGGTGTGAAATAAACAGAGTCCCACTGTTAGGGACTGGTGCTGGAGGTCTCTAGTCCGTCCTTCGGGGCTCTGTGAGCGGGCAGAGAGAGGTGATTTCCCCCTGGTCTCTCCTGGAGGTGTGAAATAAACAGAGTGCTACATTTTGTAAATAGTGCAATATCTCCAGGGCGCATAACTGCACTTTACAAGCCAGAAATAATGTTTAAATGGTCGGGGAAAGTATTTTTAAATGTCTGGAAGAGAGTTTTAGACAGTCATTTTGCACGAAATCATTTAACATAGACGCTCTCCTGAAAATGCACAGAATATGTGCTTTTTCAGGAGACCGTCAATGTTAAATGATTTCGTGCAAAATGACTGGCTAAAACCTCGGAATAAGTGTTTGAAAGGCGGGGAAAAGTTGTTTAAAATAGTCTGATACCTCCAGGGCGCATCACCAAAAATGTACAAGCCAGGGAAGATGCCTGAATCCCGGATACTTTAGGTCTGTCACTTAGGGTGACCGCACCACTCCGACGCTCCCGAGAGTGGACGTCCATTGTTTGTAAGGCACCTAAGAGGGATAAGGGAATGCTCTGGTTTTTGGACAAAATTAACATGGGATCACTCCCGTCACCGGACGTACTTCGTCTCACTGGAATAGTAACGGTCATAGTGAATATAAAATCGTCCCCATGTATCCGGCCAATGACGGGAGAGTTTTGAAAGAGACAAAACACTGTTCCATACATTTAAAAACACTTAAACAATTAAACAATGTTTACCTGCCAACAAGCAGCAGTGTGCTGTCATTTCAAACATGTTACCCCACTGTTTAACACAGTTTTACCTGTGTTTTGAAGACTCTTTCCTGGGTCAATGTGTCCTCTTTCTCCCCCCCTGGGTGTGTGTGAGACAAGTCAAGTGAGTCAGCCTGCCAACAAGCAGCAGTGTGCTGTCATTTCAAACATGTTACCCCACTGTTTAACACAGTTTTACCTGTGTTTTGAAGACTCTTTCCTGGGTCAATGTGTCCTCTTTCTCCCCCCCTGGGTGTGTGTGAGACAAGTGAAGTGAGTCAGCCTGCCAACAAGCAGCAGTGTGCTGTCATTTCAAACATGTTACCCCACTGTTTAACACACTTTTACCTGTGTTTTGAAGACTCTTTCCTGGGTCAATGTGTCCTCTTTCTCCCCCCCCTGGGTGTGTGTGAGACAAGTCAAGTGAGTCAGCCTGCCAACCAGCAGCAGTGTGCTGTCATTTCAAACATGTTACCCCACTGTTTAACACACGTTTTACCTGTGTTTTGAAGACTCTTTCCTGGGTCAATGTGTCCTCTTTCTCCCCCCCTGGGTGTGTGTGAGACAAGTGAAGTGAGTCAGCCTGCCAACCAGCAGCAGTGTGCTGTCATTTCAAACATGTTACCCCACTGTTTAACACACTTTTACCTGTGTTTTGAAGACTCTTTCCTGGGTCAACGTGTGCTCACCAGGGGCACGAGAATACCCTCCACAGAAGGGGTCGTGGTTCCGTGAAGAAGGCCGAATTTGGGTGCTCATAGGCAGCCTGCTGCAGAGTCATTTTCAGGCTCCTCTCCACAATTGTCCCCCTAAAATGATTTAAAATCATTATTTTTGCATTTAAATGCATTTATTCTATCATTTATATGGTTCCCCAACACAATGCACATAGTCTGGAGCTCACTGGGGTCCTGCATATAATTTAATCAGGCGTTTTAACACTTTTTCCCATGAAAATGATTTTTAATCACTATCATGGGGCTATGAAAATAAAATTCCGGGTAATGCAGAGCACAAGTGCACCTTTTACTATTTAAATGTATTTGTATTATATATATTTGGGCTAGAAAGGTGACCTCTCTGGGTGATTTAGTCAGTTTATGGAGCTTAGCCCACAAATCCTGGATGCCGGAAGACCCGTGCCTCTAAGCTGGCTAATGACTTGCCCTCTCCCTCAAATTACTGGTCCACTGGGTGTGGACGGGGGAATACCATGCGTGAAATCACGTTGCCTAGAAGCATGGAGGCGTACCTTCAGACATACTTGGATCACTGTTTGGGTGTCGCTCCGACAGTAAAACAGAAAGACAATGTTGTGTCGAAGATCAGCCGGATAAAGAACTTCATAGTATACATGGCCCATGGTGTTAACCGCCTGTCAGACTGGCTGTTCCTAAGAAACATGAAGATGATCCGTGGCTGGAGCGAGTATATTGTAAAGCCGGGCCGGGCAGTCACAACATCAGAGTTCTTCCTGAAGAATGTGCACCAGTTCATGGGGTACATGTCTGAGTCAAAGCCCCGGGGGTGCAAGCTCACCCAGTCTGATATGACCCACATAATGAGAGAGGTGAAAGCCAACATGAAACACTTGAATAAGGCAGTCACTCTACATCAGTTTAAGGTGAAGAGGAACAAACTGGATCGTCTGCCGAGCCAGGCGGAGCTTCTCGCCGCCATGGCGGCCGCTGAGAAGCGCATCCCGGAGCTCCTCGACCTGATGGCCGGCACGCCGACCTCAACCACCCAGAAGCTTCTCTATGGCTATCTCACCCTCCATTGGAGCCTCCTGTATGGCCACCGTACGGGCGTGTACGCAAACATGAAAAACAGTGAGGTCTTAGAGGCAGCCATAAGGGGAACTGCTGAGGGCTACATCATCCATGTGCAGGATCACAAGACGGCCAAGACATATGGCGAAGCACAGCTGGCGCTTACAGTAGAGGAGTTTAGCTGGGTCATGCGGTGGATGGGGATTAAAGAGGCATTGCTGGGTCCTCAGAATGAATTCTTCCTTTTCACAAGGGGGAATCGGGCCTCCAAGAACCTGAACGCTCACTTGAAGAGGGCATGGGCTGATGCTGGGCTAGAAACAGCCGTCACCTTCACAATCCTGCGCACTGCCCTGGCTGACAATATCAAGCATCACCAAGATCCAGAAAGCCGGTCGATTCTCGCCAGGTTTATGTGTCACGACGTAACCACGGCGGACCGGTTCTACGCGAATGCGCCAGGTATAAAGGAGGCATTGAGAATCCGCTCCATGTTCAGGGCGTCATCAGATGCGGCAGCAGCTGCATCATCATCAGAAGGATGTCTACCGCTGTCAGATGGGGAGACCTCCGAAGAGGGCTGCTATAACAGTACAGCTCTATCATCTTCACCTGATGGGTCATTGGAGCGGCAGCAGCAGCAGCAGCGGAAGCGGAAGCGGGAGGGAAAGAGGCCAATGAAGTCGGGACCGGGGCTGGTTGACACTCCTGATGATGGGGCAGGGGCCGTGGACTCAACCTGTTTGCCCTGGTGCACCGTAAGAATTAGACGCCTAATTTGGTCCCCTGAATCCCGCTAAACTATGTGAATGTGTATATAATTATTATTATTATTATAGTCCCACTGTTAGGGATGGTGCTGGAAGTCATTAGTCCGTACTTTGGGGGTCTGTGAGTAGGTATTGCACTATTTACAAAATGTATACCCAGTTTTTGGGTGCACTCAGAAACAAAACGGCTGTTGCAAATCATGGAAGAATGTACCCACTCATCAAGTACTCAGAGTGGGCCTTATTTTGTGCCTCAAGACCCCCCAGCCTGGTGCTACACAACGTAGGTTAAGAAATTTAGTAGTACTGTTATAGCAGCAGTAGTACGTGTAAATAGTTGATGTTTTAGTCTGTGTGTACTGTGATTTTTGTTACTGCAACGTGTAAATAGTTGATGTTTTAGGCTGTGTGTACTGTGGTTTTTGTTCAAATAAAATAAAAAAAAACAAAAAAACAATAACCTTGATGGTTACCAGGGGCAGATAAAGTGCCACTTTCCATCAGCACCGGGCAGGCACTCTACTTGGTGCTGAACCCTGTGATGAGCGTTCAAGTGTTGGCGGAGGAGGTGTAAGCCAGAGGAGGGTGAACAAAAGTTAAAGTGTTTGAACCTCCAGCCCGGAAGGGGGGTGGTGGTGCCAATAAGAAGGCCGAATTTGGATGCTGATGGGCAGACATAAAAGCACCACAAAATCCACCCCCTTTAGGGTCACCAGGGGCACGAGAATACCCTCCACAGAATGGGGGGTGGTGCCGTGAAGAAGGACGAATATGGATGCTGATGGGCAGACATAGAAGCACCACAAAATCCACCCCCTTTAGGGTCACCAGGGGCACGAGGTTCTGGTGGGTGTGAATACCTGTGTTTAGTCCGTGGGGGAGTGCTTAACTGTGGGGGCCCGGGGACTCAGGGTGTGCAAGGTTATGGAGGTCCCACTGTTATGGGGACATGCTGGAGGTCTCGAGTCCGTCCTTCGGGGCTCTGTGAGCGGGCAGAGAGAGGTGATTTTCCCCTGGTCTCTCCTGGAGGTGTGAAATAAACAGAGTCCCACTGTTAGGGACTACTGCTGGAGGTCTCTAGTCCGTCCTTCGGGGCTCTGTGAGCGGGCAGAGAGAGGTGATTTTCCCCTGGTCTCTCCTGGAGGTGTGAAATAAACAGAGTCCCACTGTTAGGGACTGCTGCTGGAGGTCTCTAGTCCGTCCTTGGGGGCTCTGTGAGCGGGCAGAGAGAGGTGATTTCCCCCTGGTCTCTCCTGGAGGTGCAGAATCCCACTGTTAGGGACTGCTGCTGGAGGTCATGAGTCCGTCCTTGGTGGCTCTGTGAGCGGGCAGAGAGAGGTGATTTCCCCCTGGTCTCTCCTGGAGGTGTGAAATAAACAGAGTGCTACATTTTGTAAATAGTGTAATATCTCCAGGGCGCATAACTGCACTTTACAAGCCAGGGAAGGGGCCAGAATCCTGGGTATACATTTTGTAAATAGTGCAATACCTCCAAGGCGCATAACTGCACTTTACAAGCCAGGGAAGATGCCTGAATCCTGGGGTAAACATTGTTTAATTGTTTAAGTGTTTTTAAATGTATGGAACAGTGTTTTGTCTCTTTCAAAACTCTCCCGTCATTGGCCGGATACATGGGGACGATTTTATATTCACTATGACCGTTACTATTCCAGTGAGACGAAGTACGTCCGGTGACGGGAGTGATCCCATGTTAATTTTGTCCAAAAACCAGAGCATTCCCTTATCTGCACAAATAAGGAAGTACTTAATTCCTAAATTAGTTCTAGTTGACAGGGGCCCCGCCACATCAGCACTGAAGTGTCTATTGGGTGTGTGTGATAATGTGACGCGGGTGAGTTTCCGTCTTTCGAAATCCTCCTGAATGCGCACACTCAAGACAACTTTTTCTAAAGTTTATCACTATCTCCCTTGCCTCAGGTATATAAATGCTATGGCTTTTCATACACATGACCACTCTATCTGCCCCTACATGAGCTAAGGTCGGGCGGTGGAACTCTCACTCTTTCTCCTTCTTTCCATTCCCCAGGTATAATAAAAGGCCCCAGGCTAGCTGGCCGCTCCCTTGCTAACTTATCAACCTCCCTGTTTCCTCTATCGGGCTTCCTCACCTTCACTAATCTCTTAGAAAAATGTGTTCCTTATCTCTTAGCTTTTATCCCTTTTTCAGTTCCTTCCTTCCTTCTCCGTTTTCTATATCACTCCAGTAACCGGATTCTAGGGTTTCACAGAGGTCTCTTATGTACAACTACGTTAGGAAAAGAGGTATTCTTTACCAGGCTACTTTCAGGTTATTTTATTAGCTCGGTAACATTTTTCTTCCGCTGCGTCCAGCATTTTAAAATTCCCCACGGGGTGCTTCACTCCTGCTTGCACTGTTTCTAAGGATCCTACTTAAGGGCGTCCCCCCTCTTTACCAATGCCAGACTTAGTAAGGCAAAGCAGATCAAATCGAGCGACTTTAACACTTTTCACTTTCTTCTCTTCGGACCTAAGGTTCTTTTTTAACTCTTATGCCCCTTTCACACCGGCGCTTTTCCAGCTCCTGCTCGGAGCTGGAGCTGGAAAAGCGCCGGTTTTTCCTGTTCACACCGCAGCGGCGGCGCATCATAGCTCCGGAATGCGGTTCACTTCCAGCTCCAAAAGATTGTCGGTCCAGAGGCAAGAGCTTCGGCGCTATGACGCGGCGTCTCTTACGTCGAGGCGTGCAGGAAACCTTACTTTGACCATCCGTTCGCTGTTATTGATCATTGTTGAGAGCAGGCAGACGTTTTGTTTGTTATTATAGCAGCTATCGGATGGAATTAATACATGGGCTGTACAGGTTGTCACGTCCGACTATCACAAGTAGAATCATAATGAAAAATACGCCGGTAAAATGTGCCTGTAGAAAACGGCTTAGCAAGTAGTCAGTTTAGCTTCGGTTGCTATGCTAACATCACCCATGTTATACCAGAGAAACTTTCATAACAGCGTTGTGATGCCAAACAGCGTCAATTCAGACTGACACACATTCACTTAAGGGGAACTGGGGATATGTATCAGCTGCTTGTGTGACAGTCAGACAGTGAATACTTTAGAGCCGTGTGAGCTAACCCGGAGCTAACGGGAGAATAAACTCCCGTGGAAGAGCAGCCAGCACTGCAGCGGTCGGTAAATGCCGCTGAAACACATTAATAAACAATGAACCACGGCACTCTGGAGAAAAGTATAAGGTTGGAGAAGTCGTTATTTAATTTAATCTGGCTTCGTATGATTAAAAGCAACACGATCATCGACCCGACGCAGTCCCCGGCCCGTTGTTGTTGTGGGAGGAAATCAGCGACGTAAACTGTGACGTCATGACGCAGCAGCGGCAGCTCTGGGCGGTGTGAACAGAGCGGGAGCTGAAAAGGGAAACCGGAGCTGAACCAGAAAAGCTCTCGCTAGGAGCTAGAAAGGGAAAAGCGCTGGTGTGAAAGCCGCATTAGAGGTCCCTGTTCGGGCGCCATGAAAAGGAATCTAACTTGGATACAACCAATGTTAATATCTAGGCCGTCTCCGATACCGAACTCCGGTGCTGATAAGGCTCCGGTGAACGGCCGTCCAATCTTTTTAGGACTAAACCCCCAAGAATCTACACGCAAGATCAACGTAATCTGCTTAGGGGGGCGTCTACAGCGTGGCCTCTAACACCACGCTTCTCGTCGTATCACTTATTTCAGGCACTAAAGCGTCGGTCTCCGACCGCCAGGATAGCAAAACGGTGTGTATAGTGTAGTAGGTGTTGGTGGGCTGGTACAACCCCAGAGCAGTATCTAAACTGCCCCTGGAGGAGAATCCCTCTGTTAATGGGAGACTCCCTGGTAATTAGGGCAGCTTCAGAACCCACAATCCCTAACCCCACCCTCTCTTGATCCCCAAATATATCAATCAAAACAATGCAAATGTAATATCAAACACAGCCAGTCAAACATTAATGTCACAGCAGTGATATTACCACATCAGCAGAGCATATGTCATATTTCAACATTCATCATAACCACCTCAACCACAGAAACCAATGTGAAACTATGGTTTAACCTTAGCAGAGTTTATATTCCCCTTAAACAATTTAAACCCAAATGATCAACTAATGTCAGCCTTTTCCACGGAAGGGTGTTCTTACCTCACTCTAAGACCAAGCAGATACCTTCAGAGACCACGAGAGAAAGACCAGGAGTTGGGTCGAAATGTACAAAGTACAAACCGGTTTTATTAAGGTTTTAACAAAAATTGAGGATTAAAAGAACCCTTAAAAAATAACAAAGACACCAAGTCATAATACAATAGCAACAGGTTCACAAGTCAAATGTCTCGTTCCTTCTTCTCCATCCTTCTTTATAGTCCTCTTCCTCCTCCCTCTCTGCATCAGGTGGTCTCCCCCTTTCTCTCTTTCAGTCAGAAGGAGGTCACAACTGTTCAACTTTTAATTATTGAACATTCAAAAATGTAAGGTTTAAAAATTAAACAAATACAAACTTATAGTACTGACATGTCATTTTAAAGAGCGGGAATATGAACATTTTTCATGAAAGCAGAACACATTGTCAATGTCATGTTTTTAGAATCAAATTATTTTCTTTAAACATTTCAATTTCAAATATGCAAACTTTATACTTTAATTCATTAACAGAGACTTCATTTATTAACAGAGACAAATAAGGACAGCTTGTCTCTACGATTCGCGGGCCCAGGATGTTGATTCGAATCTGTGCATAGGTCGTCTGCATCCTGTGCCTCATTGTCTTCATACCCGCTGTAACCGCTCTCAATGTGTCTAAAACAACAAGCGCCTTCTCTGAATGGTATCTGGAACTTTTAGGCTTTTATTGCACCATCTAGAATGTTTAATGTGTATAGGTCAAAAGTTCAGAAGGTTCTGTCTAGTTTCACATGCCTGGTTTCATATGCCTGAAACAACATGAAGGAAACATACATCCTTTCCATTCACAGCCAATTTAGCATCTTTTTATCAATGGTAAGCTTAATAGAGGTAGGTGAGGTAAAGGTCAGGTCTGACACGGCCACTTAAACAGCAGAACTGTCAACAATATAACAGTCAATGCTGTGGACAATACCCACAGTATTGACTTATTTGATATTGACATTATTTTTGATAGTATTATCACTTCCTGTCCCCTGGTCTGGAAGTCAATGGTTTTCTGAATGTGTGTTTGGTTGTATGCCTGAAATAAGGTCTGTGGTTAACACAAGCTGAAGAGATTTTTGTTCCACGACATAAAATACGTCAGTAAATACCTCACTGGTGGATTTAAAAACGGAGGATGCTAATGAGTGTGTAAATGAGACGACTAAACGTCATCATGCTCAACATTAGCCTCCTTTAGCTTAGCGGTGGTGACGTGAAGTCATGTGACCGTGCTGTAGTTCCTTTATAGCCCAACATTAGCCATCTTTAGCTTATATTATGAAAATAACATACTACCAATAATAATATCCCAGCAAAATACATAAAAAACATTATCTTTTACCATATTCATGATTTTCTGTGTGTGTTTGTCTTAACGCATCCCGTGATGATGCGGCAGGTGTCATTCAAGGCTGTGTCGACCAGTTTGGTGTGGCGTGATGGGCTCCAGCTTGAGCAGGCATACTCTGCTGTAGAGAAACACAGGGCCATGGCAGTTGCACGGATTGTTGCTGGATCTGCGCCCCACTTGGAGTTCACTAGTTTGCGCAGGATGTTGTTGTGGGTGTTGACCTTGGCTTTGGTGTTCTCCAGGTGTTTCTTGAAGGAGAGTGTCCTATCCAGTGTAACACCAAGATACATGGGATGCGTATGGTTGGACAGTTTGTGGCCATCCCAGGTGACGCTCAGTTCATTTTTAGAGTCTCGGTTCCTCAGGTGGAAGCTGCATAGTTGGGTTTTTGATGGGTTGGGTTTCAGGTGGTTGTTATTGTAGTAGCTTGACATTTCTTGGAGGGCACTTTCAAGGACAGGCTCAATCTTCTGGAGGTCTACTTGTTGGGTGGTGATGCAGAGGTCATCTGCGTAGATGAAACGCTGGCATTCTGGGGGTAATGGCTGGTCGTTTGTGTATATGTTGAACAGGAGGGGGGCCAGTACGCTACCTTGTGGGAGGCCGTTCTTTTGGGCTTTCCACTTGCTCCTCTGGTCATTTAACTGGACGTAGAAGCGCCTGTTGTTGAGGAGGCTTTTGATGACTTGACACAGATTCAGGTCCCCAGTCATGTACAGTAGTTTCCTGACCATTGTACGGTGTTGGACAGTGTCATAGGCAGCAGAAAGATCTATGAATGCTGCTCCAGTTATTTGTTTTCCTTCAAACCCATCCTCAATGTGTTGGGTGAGGTTGAGTAGCTGTCCAGCACAGGAGCGGCCAGGACGGAAACCAGCTTGGTGTTTAGTCAGCTTGGCGTTGGAGTAGCAGCCTCTCGTAGAGCTTGTAAGTGATGCAGAGGAGGGAAATGTCAAAACGATTGGCCATCGTTGCCAGTATCTCTGCCTTGCACCCGGAGAAACCTTCGATGTTGATTGAGACGATTGACAGTGCGGTTCCAGAGAGGGGCGGGTATATGTGACGCTGTAGAGATCCGGCAGGCATCTTCATCATTTGATTGCGTAGGTAAGTATACAGAGATTGGCCTACTGGCAGTATCAGATTATATCCTCTTGGATGTATGTCTCATTCAACCAGCGTATCCCAGGCTGCACCACGGGGAGGTTTCTGTATGTGTGAGAGTGAGTGAGTGAGTGAGTGAGTGAGTGAGTGAGTGAGTGAGTGAGTGAGTGAGTGAGTGAGTGAGTGAGTGTGTGTGTTGTGTGTGTGTGTGTGTGTGTGTGTGTGTGTGTGTGTGTGTGTGTGTGTGTGTGTGTGTGTGTGTGTGTGTGTGTGTGTGTGTGTGTGTGTGTGTGTGTGTGTGTGTGTGTGTGTGTGAGATGTCTTGACGTCTCGCCTCAACTTCCACATTAGCTTAGCTGTTTATGCACGGCTGCACGTGCACAAACAAAACTTTACATCAGATACTGCTGCAGCTGCAGCTGCACACACACACAAACACACACACACACAAACACAAACACACACCTCCTCCTACTAAAGCACCATAAAGAACCTCCTAAAGCATCTGGTAAAGCAGCTAAGGCACCTAATGAACCGAAAGCTGCTAAATAAGCTCCTAGAGCACCTAAAGCACCTCCTAAAGCACCTAAAGCACCTCCTAGAGCACCTAAAGCACCTACTAAAGCACCTAAAGCACCTCCTAAAGCACCTAAAGCACCTAAAGCAACTAAAGCACCCACTACATTACATCCTAAAGCACCTAAAGCACCTAAAGCTCCAAATGCACCTCCTAAAGCACCTCCTAAAGCGCCTCCTAAAGCACCTCCAAAAGCACCTCCAAAAGCACCTCCAAAAGCACCTCCTAAAGCACCTACTAAAGCACATCCTAAAGCACCTCCTAAAGCACCTTTTAAAGTACAGAATTCACCAAAACCACCAAAAGCAACTAAAGCACATCCTAAAGCACCTCCTAAAGCACCTCCTAAAGCACCAAAAGCACTTCCTAAAGCACCTACTAAAGCTTCTAAAGCACTTCCTAAAGTACCTACTAAAGCACCTAAAGCACCTAAAGCAATTAAAGCACCTAAAGCACCTAAAGCACCTAAAGCACCTACATCACCTAAAGCACTTCCTAAAGCACCTCTTAAAGCATGTAAAGCACTTCCTAAAGCACGTAAATTACTTCCTAAAGCACCTAAAGCACCTAAAGCACATACATCACCTAAAGCACTTAAAGCACTTCCTAAAGCACCTCTGAAAGCATGTAAAGCACTTCCTAAAGCACGTAAAGCACGTAAATTAATTCCTAAAGCATCTGGTAAAGCAGCTAAGGCAACTAATGAACCGAAAGCTGCTAAATAAGCTCCTAGAGCACCTAAAGCACCTCCTAAAGCACCTAAAGCACCTCCTAATGCACCTAAAGCACCTACTAAAGCACCTAAAGCACCTCCTAAAGCACCTAAAGCACCTAAAGCAACTAAAGCACCCACTACATCACATCCTAAAGCACCTAAAGCACCTAAAGCTCCAAATGCACCTCCTAAAGCACCTCCTAAAGCACCTCCTAAAGCACCTCCTAAAGCGCCTCCTAAAGCACCTCCAAAAGCACCTCCTAAAGCACCTCCTAAAGCACCTACTAAAGCACCTCCTAAAGCACCTCCTAAAGCACATTTTAAAGCACAGAATTCACCAAAACCACCTAAAGCAACTAAAGCACCTCCTAAAGCACCTCCTAAAGCACCTCCTAAAGCACCAAAAGCACTTCCTAAAGCACCTACTAAAGCTTCTAAAGCACTTCCTAAAGTACCTACTAAAGCACCTAAAGCACCTAAAGCAATTAAAGCACCTAAAGCACCTAAAGCACCTAAAGCACCTACATCACCTAAAGCACTTAAATCACTTCCTAAAGCACCTCTTAAAGCATGTAAAGCACTTCCTAAAGCACGTAAAGCACGTAAATGACTTCCTAAAGCACGTAAAGCACGTAAAGCACGTAAAGCACTTCCTAAAGCCCCTCCTAAAGCACGTAAAGCACTTCCTAAAGCACTTCGTAAAGCACGTAAAGCACTTCCTAAAGCACTTCCTAAAGCACCTAAAGCACTTCCTAAAGCACTTCCTAAAGCACCTAAAGCACTTACTAAAGCACCTAAAGCACCTCCTAAAGCACCTAAAGCACTTCCTAAAGCACTTCCTAAAGCACTTCCTAAAGCACCTAAAGCACCTCTTAAAGCACCTAAAGCACTTCCTAAAGCACTTCCTAAAGCACCTAATGCACTTCCTAAAGCACCTAAAGCACTTCCTAAAGCACCTAAAGCACCTAAAGCACTTCCTAAAGCACCTAAAGCACCTACAGCACCTAAAGAACCTAAAGCACCTAAAGCACTTCCTAAAGCACCGAAAGCACTTCCTAAAGCACCTAAAGCACCTCCTAAAACACCTCCTAAAGCACCTACTAAAGCACCTAAAGCACCTCCTAAAGCACCTACTAAAGCACCTAAAGCACCCCCTAAAGCACCTCCTAAAGCACCTATAGCACCTACTAAAGCACCTAAAGCACCTCCTAAAGCACCTCCTAAAGCACCTAAAGCACCTACTAAAGCACCTACTAAAGCACCTACAGCACCTACTAAAGCACCTACTAAAGCACCTATAGCACCTACTAAAGCACCTACTAAAGCACGTAAAGCACCTTCTAAAGCACCTAAAGCACCTACTAAAGCACCTCCTAAAGCACCTACAACACCTACTAAAGCACCTACTAAAGCACCTATAGCACCTACTAAAGCACCTATAGCACCTACTAAAGCACCTACTAAAGCACCTATAGCACCTCCTAAAGCACCTCCTAAAGCACCTATAGCACCTACTAAAGCACATCCTAAAGCACCTATAGCACCTCCTAAAGCACCTCCTCCTCCTCCTCCACCATCTCCTCCTTCACCACCCTTGTTATCATCAGGATTATCTTTCTTTTTCTTTGTAGTTGTTGTCTTTGTCGATGTTGTTGTGGTGGTTGTTGTTGTGGTTGTAGGGACTGTTATTGTTTTGTCTGTAGTTGTAGATAAAGTGGTGCTCAAGGGTGTAGAGACGGTGGAAGAGGGAAAGCTAGTTTTGGTAGTGGGAGGGGCAGATGTGGTTGAAGTTTGGGGAAGACATTGGCAAAGAGAAGAAGAAGCAGAAATACCTATTGTACTTCTTCTACTTTGTTCCTCTTGTAGGCCAGTTTCATAAAGAGGACACTGTGTTCCAGGAAACACCTCAAATCCCAGATGTTTATGAAGTTCGGCCAAAGTCTTTTGCTCAAGTGTTATTGAATTAAGTTCTTCATGAACATTGTCACCCCAGTATGCAGCCGCCACATACTTCTCAATTCTGTGATTGTAACAGCAGAATGCTGACCAGAGAAGGGATGGTATATTCACCCTTTCTTTGAGTTGGGTGTTGCCGGGCTTTGCCCCGGTCACTACAAAGCCTTCGGGGAGATTATTATTGTTGATGCAGTGTTCGTTCAGGATGCATTTGACACATTCTTCCATTTTTTCCCAGCTGCCACCATTGAAAGTCTTCACTTGTGGAACAATGTTTGTCAAGGTGAATGTGGAGTCTTGGTCATTTGCATCATATCCATAACTCATTGGAAATAAATGGCCCCTATTGTACTTCTTTTCACTGGAGATATAGTCAGAGTTACTGGCCTGTTTTTGGTTTTGGTTTTCATCGTTCCTCATGTTGATGGGGTTTGCCGTCGGCTCGAGCTGCAAAAGTTAGAAGGCTCAGTCAGTGGTATTTATTTTGTGCTGTTAAAATAAACTTCCAGGAAGTTATTTGATAACTCAAACTGAAGTAATTACATCAGACATTTTATCATGTGAATTCCAGTCATAGGGAATGGTAGCCGCTGTGCATTCTGGGGCATCACAGCCATCAAAAAGTTACATTTAAAAAGTGACGCTACTTTGCTCCCCATAATGGAGAGTCAATGGGTTGCGGTCGCTTGTGTTGATGACGTCATATTCCCATTATCTATTGCTGTCATGCAATAAACACTTTTCTTAATCAACCTGTCAGTTGCTGATGAGGTTGCTGTCTCTCTCTCTTAATGTGTAAAAACTGGTGGACGGAGTTTAACGCCATTCAATAGTCGAAAGTTGAAGTCAGAGAAAGAAAAACAAACCTCTGGCTCCATCATCCAACGACGTGGTCTATTACTCTTTTTTCCATCTGTCCCTCTGTACTTGAAAGCAGAAAACACTGGTATCCTGTTGCTGGTGTCGTAGAGAGTCACAAACTGAGGCTTGTTATTGAAGGTCTGGCAAATGACTTTATATCGGTTCTGGTCCAGGATCGTCCCGTTCTGCAAGACGTCGGGGACATTTGGTGTTTTTTCATCAAGAACAAACCCAGGACATTCAGCCATTGAATTCACCACTGCAGTTTGTGTGGGATGGATGGACAGGAGGATGGTGGCAAAGGGCAGGAGACTCCATCTTTTTAGGGTCACATACTGTGTATTTTTTGGGAGGGGAAAGAACAATGCATTATCAAACATTAGAGTTTGAGATACCAGTTCAAACCAGACCTTTTTGTAGAGGAATCATAATGTTATCTCATAGAGTGGTGAAGGGATCACCTGTGGAGTATTTACTAATTGTACTGATAACAACCTCTTGAGCTTATTTTAGGAGTCATTTGCTGGGTAACAACTCATTCCTTTACACCAGGGGTCTCCAACACGTCGATCGCGAGCTACCGGTAGCTCGCAAGCCCTCAATAAGTAGCTCGCCAAGAAAATGTAAAATGTAAAAAATACACACACAAAAAAAGGAAATGTAATTAAAATAATATACCCTATGCATAAACGAAACCTCAATCATAGCGAACTCTATCTATTTACAACAACTCTATATCTATCTAACACCCCTCCTCCCCCCCCCCACCCCCCACAATGAATAACGACCAATCACGTTCTTGCTTGATTTCCGCGACCAGCGTTGCAGACAGGAAGAAAAGCAATGTGGAGCGGCACCTCACCACTTCATAAGGAGTTTGACCGTGATTGTCCTTCTGGCAGAATCTACACATCAGCCCCATTGAACACAGCCTAGTCCTGCCAGCCTATACAACACATGAGGGTTTTTTGTGTGTGTGTCGCAACTTGCATATTTATTGCACTTGACGCACACACACGCATGGCGTAATTTCCACTGGGGACAGGGGAGACATGTCCCCCCCACTTTTCGAAATCCCGTTTGTGTCCCCCCACTTTACAAATATGTTTATTATTTATATTATTATTATAAAATATGCATAAATAAAAAGAAAGAATGTTTGAATGAATTTTCTTTTAGTAAACACTGAAAACGGGTCCCACAGACCCAAACAGCACACACAAGTTAAAAGTAAGCATATAATAATGTTAAAATGTGCTAAATATATACACTGCAAAAAACAAGGAGTAAAAGTATCTCACGACTTGTTTAATTTTTGAAAGTAGCTCTCATCCTAAAAAAGGTTGGAGACCCCTGCTCTACACACTGGTGAATCATTCCCAAGTTAAACTTGTATTGATCGGCATTGTGTAGACACAAAGATAATCAGGCTTTATTTCCTGGAATACATCTGGGATAAACTTCCTTTAGAAAAACTGCTTGTAGATTTGCTGGTTATTAAAAAAATTAACTAAAAAAAAGATTGGATTTTAACATTTCACATCGTCATGAAGCAGTAATAAAATAAAATATTCCCTAAATGTCCTGTTTTAGGAACTTTACTTAACAAAAAGTACCGAAGCATTGTCAGCAAAAGTTACAATAAAAGTAAAAGTTTGCAGAATCACCCGTTTTGCATCAACATGGGAGCAGCATCGTCTTGATAATTCCAGTTATTTTGCGTATTCAGATTTACAAGAAATTTAACAAAATTCTCTTGAACTTGCCGTAGATTTCATATAATTTATATTATATATATAGCGTTTATATTTTGCAGAACTATAATTGTTTCATGTATTTATTTGTACTTTTGTAAAATCGCATAAAACATGGAAAACGTTGGATTTTGTCTGGATTTTTGTTTTTCTTTGATAATTTTACTTTATTTGAGATATTACGTTTATTTGAATAAAACCTTTTGAAAAAAAACATTTAATAAAATTAATTAAATTTCACTTTATTTTACCTACATTACAACGTTTAGATTTTGCTGAACTACTGTATACATTTTATGTGAGTACAAACTGAAAATTATATTAAAAAAAAGACATTTAAGACTTTGGGAAAACTGTGATTCCAATTTCTCATCTCCAATTTTCAACATTTTAAAAGTAATCCATTAAATGAGAAAATATTCCAGAGATGAACAAATTCAGAAATAATCCTTATAAAGTTTAAAAAAAAAAAAACTTACCATCTTGCATCAGAGCTTCATGAAATCTGCCAACACTGAGATGACTCCGATAGTGTGAAGGAAGGTACATTATATATATATATAACATATCTCTGGAGGTGTGGCTACAGAAATATCTGTGTCATCTGGGGTTTTCCATGGAAGTGTTTTTGTTGTCCTTTACTTCCTTTACAGAATATTTGGTACCACTTTACAATAAGACTACCCTTATAAAGGGTTTATGAATAGTTTGTAATTCATTTATTAATTAGGTTGTGAACACTTTATAAATAATTAATAAGCTTTTATATGACATGAGATAAACAGGGCACCTGTGACCGGTTGCTTGCCAAATAGTGAGCCCACATTTATCTGTACTGCTAAGTCTTATATTGGCTACTTAGCTTACCTCGTCTTCTTCATCAGCCAGCATCCTTGGTATCTGTTGCTCACTGAGTTGATTCTCCCCCTTCCATCTTGATGTTTCTTGGCATCCCTTATGACCATTTATGAATGAGTTAATAACATTTATAACTATCAAAAGGGAGCCTTATTGTAAAGTGTGAAACACATCACCATTTATTGATGAGTTACTAACATTGATAACTACTGAAAGGGTGTGCGTTGTCCATTTATGAATGAGTTATAACATTCACGCTGACCTAATACACATTTTTCACATGAAATGCAAAGAAAGATGCAAAAGAGCCAAGCAACATTTTTTATTCCCACATGAAGAAAATTAGGACTCAAAGTAATGACTGTTTATGACCGATACACATATTTAAACATAAAAGCTTTTCTCAGACATAAATTAAAGACTTGGTAAGACATAATGTGTGTGTGTGTGTGTGTGTGTGTGTGTGTGTGTATGTGTGTGTGTGTGTGCGCACACGCGCGTGTGTGTGTGTGTGTGTATGCGCGTGTGTGTGTGTGTGTGTGTGCGTGTGTGTGTGTGTAGCCATCTATCTATACCATTTAGGTATGTTTGAGCAACCTGCAAACATTGTTATCTCATCAGAAGTTTGAAAATAAACGCTTTTAAAAGTGATTTACAAGCTTTTTATTAAACATCTGTCTGATCTGATTTATTATGACTGTAGCATATGACTGTTTTACCTTATAAACAGCGAACCATTCTTTTAACAGTCAACGCAGAGGTCAGAGTGAAACCTACCGATTGATCATCAGGACACGTTTCACTGTTGAAACCGCTGATATTACTGCTTTTCCTTCTGTAAAGAAATGCAAAAGGGTGAAGAGTATCTGTCAGTGTCTGGGAGGGTTCTGGTTTCAGCCACTTCAACATACAAGGAAATAGAGATTTAATTACTTCAAGTGACACTAACCGGTCCAAATAAATCAAATGTTTCACAGTCAAGGAAGTGCCAAGACATCAACCTGAGTGACATACAAGGAACTGAGTTAAAAAAACAAGTCTTAAGAGATGAGACAAGGATTAGGGGGATTCGGAGTCATACAAAGTGATATGTTTCCTTGTGTGAAATATTTATACACACAGCATTTGCTACAGCAATGTAGCTTCATGTCTTTGTTTTTATAAATAAATCATTGAAATGATTTAATCTGCCTGAATGTCCTCTCTTGCTTCTGCCTCTCTACACACCTGTTGAAAGACTTCAGGTGAGGCACATTAACAAATATATGTATGTGTTTGAACTGTTTTATTTGTCAGTGACATGACTTTACCGAGGGACAATTTATTATAATTCCAATCCATCAAGCATCTTGAGTTTTAAAAACTCTGGCCCTACTCCAATATACACACTGACTGTACCATATGTTTAAAGCCTGCAGTCACTTGCTCATCCTCCCTTATCTTTCTTCGGTGTAACTGAAGCGGCAAGCAACTCAAACCGTTTGACCATCATTTATTATCCACAAAAATAGCACTTAATATGTTTGCAGGATATACAGCAGAAGCAAGAGGGTCATGGGGGATTTGAAAAGAGGTTAACCAAATAGAGGAAGCTGGTATTATACTTATGGTCACACAGTTAGGACAGTTCATGTTTCTGGAAGATAGACAGAGTGTATCCTTCCTGCTGTGTTCACACTCTCCACATTAGAAGCTGTGTGACTGAGGCTGTCGGGGAGGAATTGGATATTTGGTCAGAAGTTTAACATTCTTTACGCTTGCATGACTGAAATCTCTTTCATTTCACGAGGAACACTTACAAGGTTTTTCCAAAACATGTTTAATGTTTCCCAAGTGTTGTGTTGTAACCAGTAGGACACCCTTGATGTGTGAAGTCCTTTTGGCAGCACTTCATCTTTTTAAGACGTGCCATTCTGTTTCTTACTTTTTCCCATCATGCATTAGGCCGTTGCAGCTCGGTTTCTGGTTTCCAAAGGTAAACATAATAGTTGGCGTACAGGAGTTAAATGATCTTTCTGATTAACTATAAGCAAATCTACTTATCTATAAGTAACATGTGTGTCAGCTGCAGTAGAAAGGAGAAAGACGTTTGGTTAATATGTGGCTGAATGTTCTTGAAAGCCAAAGTGAATAGCTGCTTGGGAATGGTTGTATTGCCGAGTGCCTTTATGTTTGTCCTTTTGTGCATTCATTCATTTCAATTGATTCATATTTTTATTGTATTCATTCATTATTTATTATTTTTGTCAGTTATTTAGATTTGTAATCTGGTCGTGTCACCTGATGGTTTTTGTTCCTGTCTCATTCACTTATTGTCAATGTCTGTATTTGTGGATTTCACTGTTGGTGTAAGTAAAGATATTGTTTTAATATATATATATATATATATATATATATATATATATATATATATATTTATGTGGCTCAATAAATAAACACTTTTAGTATTATCATACATAACATTGAAGCATTGTTTTATTTACAATGTGAAGTCGATCCAGAGAAACAGAGAACAGAGGATGAATGACTTTATAGCACGACAAAACTCTTACAGTGATCCATGTTTCCATAACCAGGGACAGTGCTCTCATTTATAACAAAGCTGCAAGGCTGGGAGACAAGCGCAGAGACGAGTATTAGAACATTTTGGCGCTTTTAAAGTTTAACTTTAAAATAACTTGTGTTAGAGAATTTTGGACTTTTTGATTTAAAAAAAAATCTTCCCCAACAGTTTTTAGCCTGTTGCATTGCACTATAGTGCTGCATAATGCACAGTCTCATTTAGTTTGTATTATTGCTCTGTGACGTGTCTCCACTTACTGCAGTAAGATGACTCATACAACGTGTTTTCTGAAGATAAAATACTCACATTTTCTCTGTGGCACGGTCAACATGGTCATCTCTGTTCATGTGAAGTGGAAAGCAACTCCAATCTGTCCACCAGGGTTTCATTTCAGCATCTATTAAAAATGCCATTGGTGCTCATGATATAAAGACAGGAACCAATGTTTGCTTACCCTTCCTGCAAAGCAAACATGGGTTCCTGCAGTACTTTTATATCAAGAGCAGATGGTTCCTACGATAAAAAATGTCACTGTTTTCACAGACTAGACACTGGTAAAGTTGATCCCAAGTAAACAAACAAAAAATGTACTTACATGTGTATGAACATGTTAAATGCACATATTATTCTTCAAACTGTAAACTAAAATTGACAATTAATATAGTTGTATGTGAATAACCTGATAGCTCTGTTTCCTGTTCAGTGTTTCTGCTTCTCCTGATGAGGGACATCGTGGGGAGGGAGCTCTATAAAGCAGCTCTTAAACTAAAAACTATAAGAATGACCCACATTCAGTCATAGATCAGTGCAGACTGTTTACTCTCCTGCTGTGACTGATCACACAGAGGTGGAAAGTACCTGCACAAATGTGAGGTACTGCATTTATTCAACAGCTTCAGCTTCTTGGAACAAAATGCATCTCTAAAAACAGATGACTAACTCTTTGAGTCACAAAAGAGTCCAATCATTTAAATATTTTACAAAAAGTTTGTCTCCATGCTACTTCATGCAGCAATATTATCTATACATGTCACATATATAAATATAATTATACACACACATAAAGGCCATTTTTCTGCACAATGATTACTTTTAATACTTTAGGTACATATTTATAACTTGTGATGAAGTATTTTGACAGTAATGTTTTGGTACTTTTTCTCAAGTGAAGCATCTGAACACTTCTTTAACCTCTGCAGCTATACAACATGTGAAACCACAGTAAATATAACCACACAGCTGATCAGCACATGCTCAGTGTTTAGTTCTGCTTATTGATGAAGGTCAGGTCAGCCTAAACACTCAGCTTCTTTCTCCCTTGAAAGACTGTATTTATCTTCTCTAACAACTGAGAGCAGTGGACTTGAGACAAAGAACAACGGCATGCGGACTCTCCCCTGTGTGAAATGCAAATACAGAAGTGTGTGTGTGTGTGTGTGTGTGTGTGTGTGTGTGTGTGTGTGTGTGTGTGTGTGTGTGTGTGTGTGTGCATGTGTGTGTGTGTGTGTGTGTGTGTGTGTGTGTGTGTGTGTGTGTGTGTGTGTGTGTGTGTGTGTGTGTGTGTGTGTGTGTGTGTGTGTGGCCTAGCATTACTATACTTGTGGGGACCTACATCTGATATTGAGTCATGATTGCATCTAAAGTCTTAACTGACAACTGAGAGCAGTGGACTTGAGCCAAAGAACAACGGCATGCGGACTCTCCCCTGTGTGAAATGCCAGACTCCAGCAAAGGTCAATTGTGTCTAGAGTGCGCCATCTAAGTACAATTTTGTACCAATATTCGGCGGGCCGGATTAAAAAACCCAACGGGCCGTATATGGCCCGCAGGCCTTAGTTTGCCCATGCCTGGTATAGTGTCTCTACTGGGACATGTCGCCATGCCACACACACACACACACACACACACACACACACACACACACACACACACACACACACACACACACACACACACACACACACACACACTTCTGTATTTGCATTTCACACAGGGGAGAGTCCGCATGCCGTTGTTCTTTGGCTCAAGTCCACTGCTCTCAGTTGTCAGTTAAGACTTTAGATGCAATCATGACTCAATATCAGATGTAGGTCCCCACAAGTATAGTAATGCTAGGCCACACACACACACACACACACACACACACACACACACACACACACACACACACACACACACACACACACACACACACACACACACACACACACACACACACAACTTTTATTATAATACAAAGTAATAAAGCATTTTACACTTTTAATTCGATCCAATTTAACATTTCCAAATATTTCCTCCTGTAATACATGCAGATTGTGCAGTGAAACAGTAAATACAAACATAAAAAGTGATTTATTTATAATATGTAACATTGATAAATGCACATTAAATACAGCATGGTAACATTATCCATCAGTTAGCAGAAAACAGAGCGATTAATGACCGACAGGTGAATGATAAAACTCAGTAACATTATCAGATGTTTTTTGTAGCTCTATTTCTATGTTAACTGTCCTCACAAAACCCTCACAATTGAGCTGTTTGACCCCTGCAAGCATTATTTGCACTGACATTTCTACAGTTAGTACTCAAACACGTCATATTTTTAAATGTAGTTATACATTTTACATCACAAGCCCTTTTCTGATTGAATCTATGTTTCGGAGTGTGTCATCACTGTAACTGTAATCACGTTAGAAGTGACAGGTTGTTTCTCTGAGGAATCCAACGGCTGTTTGACTTCATTGATGTCCTTTTTTCTGTCTTTATATTTAGAAAAACAACATTTCAAAACTAAGCCTAAAGGGGCAAAGATAAGTAGAGTGGTGTTAATACCCATCACAGCTGCTGCTGCTACTGCTGCGACTGCAAAGGAGATCCAGTAGTTTCTCCCACTCTTTGGTTGTTGACTCTCTGTTGTTCCCTCTGGTTTAAACTCAGCAGCTGCGGAAAAGGACCAAAATCAACCTTAGGATGATTCTCTGAAGTGGAAACATTTAACCATTTTAGAGTTCATGATTTACAGATTTAGGCACCGGCTCCCAACCAGCTCAAGAATCGCCTCGGTGTATGATATGCAGATGTTATGCTTTTCTCTCATTCATTCATTTAAGATGTAATTAATGCTTGCTTTAACCCGTCGGTTAGACAAAAAAAGGACGTTTTTAAGATTTGAGAAGCAAAACTCTTTTGGCTGTGGAGGATGACATTCATGGTCCTCAGAGGATGCTTCCCTGATGGCTTTGTTGAGTTTCTGTTATTTCCTCTAGCGCCTCAATGAGGTTAACTCTCAGTTGTTAACTGTCCAATTATTTGGCTCTATGGAGCCTAAAGTTGTTTTACTTTGTGACTTCTACTGAGGTTACTCACCAGTGACGCTGAGCCAGCATCTCCTAGAGTTAGTCCCATCAGGTCTGACGAGTATGTCACACACATAAAACCCAGAGTCATTGGTCCTGAGCAGAGTTGGGTGTAACGCGTTACAAAGTAATAATATTACTTTTGTCGGTAACGGAGTAGTGTAACGCGTTACTTTTATAATTCAGTAATCACACTACAGTTACTAACATTGCCCCGACACGCGTTACTTCGTTACTTTTATAAAATCAGTCATAATCACACTGACAGAGAAGAGGGGTTTCCGCCGCAGGTTTATATGTACGTAATCTGCGCGACTTGCGCGTCCACATCTTCACGTGCATTGCTGCATAAACATGGCAGAGTCAGCGATAACTTTCGAGGGGTGGAGGTATGCCCATTATTTTGAGTTCGTCCGAAGAATAGACAGGAATGTGACGGTGAGGTGCAAACTGTGTCCAGGCCAGAAGCTGTTATCCACTGCTGTAAACACCACGTCAAACCTCAACAAACACCTGCAAAGAACACATGCTAAGGTGAAGCTAATAGCTAAGGACCCCCGAACCCAGAGTGAGGATGTTGTGAGTGCGCCGCCGCCGACTCCGAAGCAGCAAAAATTACCGGTAACCAAAGCAGAGATGGACAGGCTTGTAGCATCCTTCATAGTAGAGGTAATGTTGCCCATTTGCACAGTGGAATCACCATCGCATCGTTCAGAGATATACTGCGCAAAATACAGATAGCAGGAGACAGAGGACAGCCATAGTCAGAGCTATCTGGATCAGTCTTATGCGACAATGGAAACTGAACTAAAGAGAACATTTGAAACTTTAGCAGTCTGCGTGATCTGCCTGTAGGGAGGGGCGGGCCGGCCCTGCGAGTAAAGTAACGAGTAAAGTAACAAGTTACTTTATGTAGAGAGTAACGAAGTAGTGTAATATATTACTTTTTTTTAAAGTAATATGTAATATGTAATATATTACTTTTTTTTAGTAACGACCCCATCTCTGGTCCTGAGTCTGGAGACATGAAGTGTGAGGCGTCCTTCTGTGAGGACGTCTTTGTCCCACTGGACTCGTCCTGAAAACTCTGGATCCTGAGACTCTGGGGATTCAACACCTTTATTTAGATTAAACAGGAAGTAGGGTCTGGTCTCAGTTAACAGCTGACAGAGAGTAGATATGGATCTGAGTGAAGTTTCTCTTCTGGTGCTGAAGGTCCACTCCAGGGTGATGTTCTGGTTCTCCTCTGCCTGATAGGAAGTCTGAGTCACATTCACTACAAATGTTCCTGTGGAGGAGACACAGAGGGACTCTTTAAACTGCAGCTATGTTCTTGTGGAGGAGACACAGAGGGACTCTTTAAACTGCAGCTATGTTCTTGTGGAGGAGACACAGAGGGACTCTTTAAACTGTAGCTATGTTCCTGTGGAGGAGACACAGGGGGACTCTTTAAACTGTAGCAATAGCCACTTTCACACAAAGTACTTTGCCGTACTTAGTTCCCAGCACTTAAGGCCAGCACTTAGTTCCCCCATGGAACCAAAGAGCAGATCGCGTTCACACCAGAATAAGTCCCTGGGGGAAGATTATGCAAATGAAGCCGCTGACGTCACTTCTTCTTCTTCTGCTTTGGGTTTACTGGCAGGCCGCAAACCACTTCACGGCGTATACTGCCACCCGAAGTCCCCGGCCGGAAGTCCCCGGAGTTGGGGAAGGCTTCAGTAGAAGCTGCTGGGACTCCCAGCAGCTTCTACTGAAGCCTTCCGAGTAAATCGCCAGAACGCCGACACCTCCTCATCTCCACCGCTCCCATGTTTTATTTTGTGTTGCCATAAGTTATTCTCTCTCCGTTGGTGCGCTGGGCTAATGCTAATGATAATAATGCTAATGCGAGCAAATAAAATGGCGGCTTCACAAAACTTTTCAGAGTTGTACGGGGCGAGGTTTGCAATTCGCCCAGCCAATCAGAAATTGGAACTTTTTTCTCCCCAGGAAAGTACCTGCTCTCTAGCAGGGACTAAAAAGGGGGGGAACGTTTGCATGAACTAAGTTCTCTTTTTGGTGTGAACGAAAAATCCCAGGAACTATCGGAACTAAAGGGGAAAAGTACTCCGGTGTGAAAGGGCCTTATGTTTCTGTGGAGGAGACACAGAGGGACTCTTTAAACTGCAGCTATGTTCTTGTGGAGGAGCAACCCAGTCTCACGGCATTTCGTGTTATTAGTCACGAAATTAATTTAATCTATTGATTCGTGTTCACCAACACGATTTTCACCTTTTTTTCGTGTCACACAGAACGATTTTAAATGCAATGTATTTCTATTGGTAGTATGTTTCGTGCCTGCACCACGTCTTTTTGTCCGGTCGGGTCTTGGAAGACCAGAAGCTGTGTGGTTCATAAAAACATGTTCTTACTCAATATCTTACCCTAAGCCTAACCCTATCCCTTTTATTTTAAATTGTATAATGTCTGAGTTTTTTTGCCGTCAGTGAGGAAAAGAAATGTCTCAGAGCCTCAGAATACTGACATCTGTATTTTATGTCATCTTTTTTTCCTTCTAATTTGTTATTAATTGGTGCAGGCACGAAACATACTACCAATAGAAATACATTGCTTCTAAAATCGTTCTGTGTCAGAATACTTAAATCTGTATTTTTTTAAATGTCTTTTTCCTTCTAATTTGTTATTATTTACATTGCTTTTAAAATCGTTCTGTGTGACACGAAAAAAATGGCGAAATCGTGTTGGTGAACCCGAATCAATAGATTAATTTCGTGACTATAACACGAAATGCCGTGAGACTGTGTTGGGAGGAGACACAGAGGGACTCTTTAAACTGCAGCTATGTTCCTGTGGATGAGACACAGAGGGACTCTTTAAACTGCAGCTATGTTCCTGTGGAGGAGACACAGAGGGACTCTTTAAACTGCAGCTATGTTCCTGTGGAGGAGACACAGAGGGACTCTTTAAACTGCAGCTATGTTCCTGTGGAGGAGACACAGAGGGACTTTTTAAACTGCAGCAATAGCCGCGTTCACACCAAGTATTTTTCCCACAGTAGTTCCTGAGAACTTTAGTTCATGAGAGTTCTTTTAGTTCTGACGAACTAAAGCAGATCGCGTTCACACCAAAATGAGTTCCTGGGGGTGGATTAGGCAAATGAGCCGCTGACGTCACTTCTTCTTCTTCTGCTTAGATTTTCCTGGCAGGCTGCAAACAACTTCACGGCGAGTACAGTAGGTGGCGGTATGCACCTTAAAGTTGCAATCCGCCAAAAAACCGAGAGAAGAAGAAGAAAAGCTTCCGCTTCCGCTGTATGCTTCTGTTTACCTTCCGACCTCAGACACGGTATGGAGTTGATGTTTTGGTGCTCGTGTTATACAGCTTCGTAACGGAGTTATTTAAGCCAATAACTCAGCCACAAATACAAAGACAGATCGACCATTCAAATGCAATAGAAATGCTGAGTCGGAGGCGAAGGCGGTTAAGAAGCCTTAACAAAAGGATTGGACCACGAAAAGCACACGCTATGGACATGTTTCGATAGCTGAGGATGATGACCGTTATCACGCCCAAAGAACAGCAATGGTACGTTCATTAAATCACATTAATACTATCTAATGTAGGATTTATGGAGTTATGTAGGGCTAATTTGTGTCTTTGTATGTATTCCAGATATGCGAATACTACGGAATGCGTCGTGTCCCGCGCTCTCTCTGGGTGAACAATAGAACCTCGGCCTGGTGCACACCAATGTGCAGTGGATCAAAGTGGATCTTTTCAACTCCTCTGTATTCGCCTGGAAGCAACCATTGGGGAGACGCAACCTAAACAAATCGCCGCGGGGCAAGACACGCGCACAGCCCTTGAGGCATCTGAACAGCATGGAAATTGTAAATTGACAATAAAGCTGATCTTTTGTACTGTGCATTTGGTTCTCTCTTTTATTTACCAGTCAACAGACACAATTACAATAGTGCAGACACACCTTTGTGCAAAGATTAAATGTCAGTATCAAAACAGTACTCATACTGTATATTTGTATATTAATATGAGTATATTATTATGTTAAATGTGTGTTAAAGACAATGGGATGAGGTTGAAAGCTCTTTAAAAAGCTTTTGTATACCATCTTTACTGTGATAAATACATACATGTTAAGCATACACACCTGAAGAACTACGTTACACACACACAGGTTAGTCTGTGTACCGCTGCACTGCTGCTGGTTTAAACAAAGACAGTCATGATGCTAGTGCCGTGCATGTAGGTTCTCTTTTATTTATCAGAAGCAGATCAATAAGTGTCAGTAGTATCAAAACAATATAATAACAGTGGCAATATATATATAATCACAATAATACAAAATGAACTCTCCCAGGTGTAGGCAATTTGGGGTGAAGTGTCTTGCCCAGGGACACAACGACATCCTGACTGCAGTGGGGTTTGAACCTGTGCTCCCCTGATCCGAACACCAACGCTCCAGACCACTGCATCACACGCCTCCCAACAAGTCATTGTACAGTTTATCAACGACAAGTTTTTCTTAATTTTTGTATTGAAGGCCTGTTGGATTTAATCAGCTCGCTTAGCACTGCCAGAAGCCCAGCCTGAAAGGTATTTTGTTGCTCCACCTCGATTCCTGGGCCTTGTGTGAATGCAGCAGCTGTTCGTCGTGCATCTCCTTGGCACGCAGGTCCTCATTCTCCTTGCTGACCATGGCACGGCGGTCCATCGCCATGATGGTGTCAAGGAAGCTGTCATCGCGTGCCCACTTTCCTAAGGTGAAATATGCAAGATACAAGATCAGTTTAATCGCAACAACGACACAACATTGTCCAAATCTGTCTCTGCAGGCACACAACAGGAGGAACACAGGGAACACCTTTGATTTGACTATTAACATTTTAAATGGTGAAGGCACTAGCAATTGGGGGATGGAGGGCTCTCAGGACATGATAGGGACAAATAGATACAAATTAAACGTTTTACAATTTGAATGCAAGCATTAATGATGCTATGAAGCTTTGAATGATTCATACCGTAATAGAATAAGCCACATAGTCTTTAAATAGCCTTAGACACTTGACAGTGACTTTATTTAAAAGTTATTTCTGTCTGTAATGCATCTTTGCACCACATTGACATGATAAGCTGCAACAATCACATTTAAATTAAATAAGTGGAGGTGGAGTGTGACTGTGTGTACGTACCATTTGACGATTGACCAGACGATGTGGACCCCATCTGCAAAGCAAAACAAGTTGATCTTACAAACACTTCCTAACATGTAAACAACGCTCTGTATGAACGTGTGAAGCAGAGTGTTAGCCCACCTTGGGGGAGCGTGTCTGGGGTAAGTTGACGGAGTGTTTCAGCCTTTTGACGGCCTCAGTGATGGCCTGGGTCTCCGTCTCGTCCAGAGCACAGCACAGGTTCTTCAGAGTCTGCACCACCCGCTCCACCGTCTTATACTGGGTGCTCTGAATATAGAGATACACGTTGGTCAGAGGTAGGAAGTAGCGGAGTACAAATACCTCGTTACTGTACTTAAGTACATTCCACTACTTATTTTTCTGATCACTTTTTACTTCTACTTCTTACATTTTGAACACAAATACCTGTACTTTCTACTTCTTACATTTTGAACACAAATACCTGTACTTTCTACTTCTTACATGTTGAACACAAATACCTGTACTTTCTACTTCTTACATGTTGAACACAAATACCTGTACTTTCTACTTCTCACATTTCCCAAACAGGCTGGTTCCTTTAGTTTGAATGTGTGTTTGGTGGCGTGATCATTATTATTTAGAGTCATTGCGTGCCTATTGATTTGAACACGATCCGTGTATCCATCATTTCCTGGTCTTCTCTAAAGAAGAGGGACCAATGAAAACGTTGTCATGTTGCCGTTGTTCAGCATGGAAACATTCATTAGCTAACAATGACATTATTGTTCTATTAATATAAAGGGAGGTCAGGTACTCTTTAAAACAGCTGCTAGTTATGGGTACTTTTTACTGAAGTACATTTCAAAGCCCTCTTTACTTTTACTTAAGAAGTTTTACCAGAGTATTTCAAACACGAGTATCTGTACTTCTACTTGAGTAAAGGATGGAGGTGTGTGGCGCAGTGGATAAGTGCATTGGTGTTCGGATCAGGGGAGCACAGGTTCAAACCCCACTGCAGTCAGCATGTCGTTGTGTCCCTGAGACACTTCACCCCAAAGTGCTCCTGTGGGGATTGCCCACAGTATTGAGAATGTAAGCTTTGGATAAAAGCGTCTAACAAGTGACATGTAATGATTCAAAAAGCTTTTGAATATTGAATAACAAACCAATGTGGTTTACTTGTTATCCACAGTTTAGCTGCTAAATGTTTTTTAGCAATGCTTTGTGCTCCACATATCTAAATGTATAAAGTGTGTTTTCACCTCCGTTCCCTCCTGTTTGCTGCAGTATGGCAGCAGCGGTCAGGATGGACTAGGCACAGGGTGTGGAGCTGCCTACTCTCAGCGGGGGGGAACTGAACGTGGAAACTGTGTTTCTCTGAGGGATCCTCCATGTAGTCTGAGAAGCCTTCTGAGGAAACAAGGTCAAACTATTTAGGATAATACAAGGAACAATGTTTAGGCAGTAAATAGAATTTCAATTACATTTCTACTTAAATGTGCAAAAATATTAGAACATCAGTCTTTGTGGCATGCAGGTAATCAACTGTTTAAGCTTTTACCATTAACATGTAGAATGAATGTTGCAAATTACTTGAAATTAGAGCAACTACAATCTATTGTTTACCTCAGTGTAGCCACAGAGGTCCAGCTAGCATGCTAATTGCTAACGATATATTATCGTTTTATCCCGGAGGGGAAAACTAGTTTCTAATCCTGAGAGAAACACCTCGCCTGAAACACACGATTAGTGCCATGAGTTAGTGAAGCAAATTACAGAACATTGCACACTTATTCACAAGTCAAAACGTGTTCATAGCGGGCATGGATGAGAATAGCTAGCTAGCTAGATGTTATTATCCAGCTTGGACCTAACGTTAGCAAGTTCTACCATGGCTAGCTCGATCTACTGAGCAAATAAAAGTACATCTAAGACCAGTATTGTGCAGATTAAAACAGTGCAGTGCATGTATTTTATTTTACCTTGGTAGTCGTCCCGACATGACTTTGCCAGGTCTGCTAACTTTGCAGAGCCACAGAAACTGCATTCAGTAGAAGCTTCTGAATGTGGCGCTTCGCATCCTCCGAGTCAATCGCCAGAAGCGCAGATACATCCTCATCCTCATCACTCCACCGCTCCAATTGATTTATTTAGTGTTGCTATAATAACTGCTTTCACAAAAGGAATCTCTTCGTGTGTGCTGCGAAGCGAGGAAATACAATGGCCGCTTACAACAAAAAATTCTGAGTCAAACGGGCGTGGTTTGCATTCCGCACAGCCAATCAGACGTACGAACTACATTCTCCCACGAAAGACCCTGCTCTGTGGCAGGGACTGAAAAGCGAGTCTCGCGAACTAAGTTGAGCTACTTTAGTTCCTGGGGCTTTTTGGTGTGAACGCAAATATATCGTAGTTCTGATGAACTATTGTGGGAAAAGTACACCAAAGTACTCCGGTGTGAACGCACCTTATGTGACTGAAATTAAAATAATATTGACAAACTTATAATATGAGGGGCTCAAATACAGCCAGAATGTTCTCTTAAAGTTTTTATACATATGCAATATCCGAACAAAAATATAAAAAATATAAACATGCAATAGTTATCATTAGTGCATATTTTAGAATGGTACCTTTCTTTCCGTGTGTCAGACAGTCAACAAGGAAGTGTGTTCAACTTTTTTCCCTGTTACATGTAAATGATATTCTTCCCTTCAATGGATCCTATATCCACCATGACAGACCTGTTTGACATGTTTGTTCCAATCGTTCCATATCAAGTCTTAAGGTTTTTTTTAAGGTATCCCACACTGGCTTACACTTGGTCCTATTTGTTTTGAGACATTGTTTCTCAAAAGTATCTTGTTTATGCACGATTATTGCTATTTACTGATCTTGATATACTTTAGGATAATACTATTGAATAGTTATTGGTGTATAAAATGCCTGCACATTTATTTAAATATCCTGGTTCAATAAAATGTGTGCTATTAAGAGCACTAAAAAGTTCTCCCATTGAAATGGAAACTGGAGTTACCGCCTGGAACTTGTATGCTTCTGCCAACCAGTCATGTAGCAGTTTACATCCATGTCTGTCCAACATGTCATCGATTCATAATTTTATCCTATCGGAAAGTTGAGTGACACTGTCATAGCTAACATATTAATTCTTGTTACGGCCACAAAATCGTGTTTTGTGACTGAAATTAAAATAATATTGACAAACTTGTAATATGAGGGGCTCAAATACAGCTAGAATGTTCTCTTAAAGTTTTTCGACATTCAATATCCTAACAAAAATATAAAAAATATAAACATTCAATAGTTATCATTAGTGCATATTTTGGAATGGTATCTTTCTTTCCGTGTGTCAGACAGTCAACAAGGAAGTGTGTTCAACTGTTTTCCCTGTTACATGTAATTGATATTCTTCCCTTCAATGAATCCTATATCCACCATGACAGACCTCTTTGACATCTGAATTTCAATATTCAAATGTTTCCCCAAAGGTGGCTCAAAGAGAGCAGCGACCTCGTGGATATCTGAGTCTTCACCAGCACATCGAGAGAGACAGAGAGAGAAGTATGGGAATAGTTTTGTATCATAAAGATAAAGCAACACTTTCTCAGAATAAAGCAAAACTATGAGTTTTAAATTTTAAAAAAAGTTAAAAAAATAAAATACATTTAAAAAATAAAACTATAAGTTGCAGACAAATCATTTGTGTAATCATGTAAACTATAAGTATTTTTTCTTTGTTTTCACATATATTTTTGTTTGCAGTTCTTGTTTCTTCTTTCTCAATGATCAGACTTTTGCTCTCGCTGCAGCTCTTCTGGTTTACGCTCCCTCATTTTTTGTGTCCCCATTGGCTACTCAGTTTTTGAGTGACAGCCCACTACACCACAGATCATACTGTCCACTCGGCCACGTTAGTGTTGGTGCCTCCTGAGGAGTTTCATGAACATATCGGATTTATCTTATGGATTGCTGTGGATTATACTTGTGTTGTGTAGTTTATACTTTATTCCAACTTTAAATATTTTAATACCTGAACACACTGCTGTTAAATAATTTCACAATTTGGGATTGATAAAGTGTCTGTCTGTCTATTTATTTATTTTATAGATTAAAAAAACACATCTATGTATTTTCAAGCTACTGTAAAGGTGATACACAATATAAACTGTATACTATTATTTTTTCAAAGACATGTTACATTTCACAGGTTGCATACCAACACAATTAGGAACATGCTCACATCTTACTATGTTGGTCTGAAGAGCTGAAGCATTCATACACAATGGATAAAAACTGTGTTGTCTCCTTCTATATCCTGTGAGAAAATGATATACATTTAGCATTACAAATTTGACATACTATTCCTAGCCTGAGGAAGATATGAATAATCAACAGATTTGAATGGAATCTCTAACATTTTCATGTAGAATAAAGACAAAAGAGTGATTATACAAATTACATTTATTGAAATTTGAACCAGAAGATGAAGTCTCAAAGAATGTTTTAAATAAAAGGACATAAAACAAAAAGGTGGATGATAATAAAATCTATTAAATGTAAAGACATTTGGTCAAATGAAATTACACTGAGCAAGTGATAACAGCAACACCAGCGTGGATGAAGATGGTGCAGGTCTCTCTTCATGCCCCCCCTCCGTGGATCTGATGCTGTCCCCTCAGAGGAAGTGGAAAAACGGGATAAGACTCTGGACACCACGCTGTCTCAATGATCCACACTGTTAATATGAGAGGAAAATAAATGTTTTAGGAAATGAAAAATATGAAGTTAACAAATAAAACACAGCTCAGTCATGGACGGTAGGTTTTCCTACAAAGTTAACTCAACCTCCATTGATTTTCATATCAAATTAGCGTGTTAATAAAATAAGCTATCATGGCTTATACTTCTAAACAGAATCATGAAAGCATGTTGGTAGAGTCACCCCTAGATTCCACCGGGTCCGTCTGCGCCGCGTTGCGGTTTTGGTCCGGCCTCCTCCGGCGTCATACCCTACCAGGCGCGTTTCAGAAGCATTTCAGAAGCGGAGCGTCTTGCCTGCCGGCTCACAGTTTTTGTTGATTTGGGCATATTTCCTGGACAGGCTACTTTGTACAGACAAAGTTAATAATAACTGTAATATTCCAGTTATAAACGACATGAATCAAAGATGTGTTGCTGTATTTTAGTGGTAAAAAAATGCATTCATCATCATAATTATTCTATATATATAATTTACACAGTGCCTGTAAACCGGAGGAGAACGCTGGCATTTCTCCTCCTACTTGAAAGACTACGGAGGGATAGGGTCTGCACAATTAGTTTGTGTATATATCTATATATATATGCTATATATGCTCTGAAAGTTCCACTTCCTGCCTGCCCGACCTTACGTTACGGCTGCGCCGCAACAAAAATAGGATTCGATCCTAATTTTAGAGGAGCCCTGCGCCGAGCCGCTTCTGGGACGCTTCTGAGCCGTAACGCGCGTGTGGTGGAATAGCACCCATTGACTAGAGTGGCCGCGATCGCTGCGATCGCCGTGAGCACCGCGGCGCAGCCGTAACGCGCCCGTAACGTGGCCGTAACGCGCCCGTAACGTGCCCGTAACGCGCCCGCAACGCGCCGCAGGCGGACCCGGTGGAATCTAGGGGTTAGGCTACTTAGCTTGCATTGTTATGGATCTAAAGGTAGCAAAAGTTAACTTTCACAGCACAGCTTTACTTCTCACTTAACACAATAAAGAAACAGACCGTATAGTACAGCACAAACAACACAAATGATCAATACTTACATATATTTTCACTTGTAGTATTATAATAATTGAAATGCTGGTTCTTCTGGAGGTGTTGTTGGCGCACTGCAGCTGCCTGCACTGTACAATCGCTGGAAGACTGGGCTGTCACTCAATAACTGAGTAGCCAATGGGGACGCACCCCTGAAAGTACCGCCCACCTGGGAGATTTGTGTCAGAATCTCAAACAAAAAACTAGAAAATGCATTTCCTGCAGAAAATGCATGCGAATGCTGTAAACTGTGAACATTTGTGGCTGAATTTAGCTGAAAATGCAGAAAAAGCTGAATATGTTATTAGCTGAATGGTAGCTGCTTTTAGCTACAAAAATGCAGAAAAAGCTTATTATTTAAAAGAAAAGGTTTAAAAAAAGGTATAAACAACAACATGTTGATGTCCTGTTTGACATGTTTGTTCCAATCGTTCCATATCAAGTCTTAAGGTTTTTTTTAAGGTATCCCACACTGGCTTACACTTGGTCCTATTTGTTTTGAGAAATAGTTTTCTCAAAAGTATCTTGTTTATGCACGATTATTGCTATTTACTGATCTTGATATACTTTAGGATAATACTATTGAATAGTTATTGGTGTATAAAATGCCTGCACATTTATTTGAATATCTTATTTCAATAACATATATGCTATTAAGAGCACTACAAAGTTCTCCCATTGAAATGGAAACTGGAGTTACCGTCTGGAACTTGTGTGTTTCTACCAACCAGTCATGTAGCAGTTTACATCCATGTCTGTCCAACATGTCATCGATTCATAATTTTATCCTATCAGAAAGTTGAGTGACTTTGTCATAGCTAACATATTAATTCTTGTTACGGCCACAAAATCGTGTTTTGTGAGGTCACAGAGACTTTTGGCCTCTTGACCACAATCAAAGGTCAAACATGTGACAGAAATGGATTCATCCTTGAGTCCAAGTGGAAGATTGTGCAAGACTTGAATGAATTCCTCACGTTCTCCTGAGATATAGCATTCACAGGAATGAAATAGCTGGATGGACAGACTCATAAGAATAGAGACAACAAAGAGATAATGTTTTTGACTTGTGTTTCAGAATAAAGAAACTATGTGACTGAAATTAAAATAATATTGACACACTTGTAATATGAGGGGCTCAAATACAGCCAGAATGTTCTCTTAAAGTTTTTATACATATGCAATATCCTAACAAAAATATAAAAAATATAAACATGCAATAGTTATCATTAGTGCATATTTTGGAATGGTACCTTTCTTTCCGTGTGTCAGACCGTCAACAAGGAAGTGTGTTCAACTTTTTTCCCTGTTACATGTAAATGATATTCTTCCCTTCAATGGATCCTATATCCACCATGATAGACCTGTTTGACATGTTTGTTCCAATCGTTCCATATCAAGTCTTAAGGTTTTTTTTAAGGTATCCCACACTGGCTTACACTTGGTCCTATTTGTTTTGAGACATTGTTTCTCAAAAGTATCTTGTTTATGCACGATTATTGCTATTTACTGATCTTGATATACTTTAGGATAATACTATTGAATAGTTATTGGTGTATAAAATGCCTGCACATTTATTTAAATATCCTGGTTCAATAAAATGTGTGCTATTAAGAGCACTAAAAAGTTCTCCCATTGAAATGGAAACTGGAGTTACCGCCTGGAACTTGTATGCTTCTGCCAACCAGTCATGTAGCAGTTTACATCCATGTCTGTCCAACATGTCATTGATTCATAATTTTATCCTATCGGAAAGTTGAGTGACACTGTCATAGCTAACATATTAATTCTTGTTACGGCCACAAAATCGTGTTTTGTGACTGAAATTAAAATAATATTGACAAACTTGTAATATGAGGAGCTCAAATACAGCTAGAATGTTCTCTTAAAGTTTTTCGACATTCAATATCCTAACAAAAATATAAAAAATATAAACATTCAATAGTTATCATTAGTGCATATTTTGGAATGGTACCTTTCTTTCCGTGTGTCAGACCGTCAACAAGGAAGTGTGTTCAACTTTTTTCCCTGTTACATGTAAATGATATTCTTCCCTTCAATGGATCCTATATCCACCATGATAGACCTGTTTGACATGTTTGTTCCAATCGTTCCATATCAAGTCTTAAGGTTTTTTTAAGGTATCCCACACTGGCTTACACTTGGTCCTATTTGTTTTGAGACATTGTTTCTCAAAAGTATCTTGTTTATGCACGATTATTGCTATTTACTGATCTTGATATACTTTAGGATAATACTATTGAATAGTTATTGGTGTATAAAATGCCTGCACATTTATTTAAATATCCTGGTTCAATAAAATGTGTGCTATTAAGAGCACTAAAAAGTCTCCCATTGAAATGGAAACTGGAGTTACCGCCTGGAACTTGTATGCTTCTGCCAACCAGTCATGTAGCAGTTTACATCCATGTCTGTCCAACATGTCATTGATTCATAATTTTATCCTATCGGAAAGTTGAGTGACACTGTCATAGCTAACATATTAATTCTTGTTACGGCCACAAAATCGTGTTTTGTGACTGAAATTAAAATAATATTGACAAACTTGTAATATGAGGGGCTCAAATACAGCTAGAATGTTCTCTTAAAGTTTTTCGACATTCAATATCCTAACAAAAATATAAAAAATATAAACATTCAATAGTTATCATTAGTGCATATTTTGGAATGGTATCTTTCTTTCCGTGTGTCAGACAGTCAACAAGGAAGTGTGTTCAACTGTTTTCCCTGTTACATGTAATTGATATTCTTCCCTTCAATGAATCCTATATCCACCATGACAGACCTCTTTGACATCTGAATTTCAATATTCAAATGTTTCCCCAAAGGTGGCTCAAAGAGAGCAGCGACCTTGTGGATATCTGAGTCTTCACCAGCACATCGAGAGAGACAGAGAGAGAAGTATGGGAATAGTTTTGTATCATAAAGATAAAGCAACACTTTCTCAGAATAAAGCAAAACTATGAGTTTTACATTTTAAAAAAAGTTAAAAAAATAAAATACATTTAAAAAATAAAACTATAAGTTGCAGACAAATCATTTGTGTAATCATGTAAACTATAAGTATTTTTTCTTTGTTTTCACATATATTTTTGTTTGCAGTTCTTGTTTCTTCTTTCTCAATGATCAGACTTTTGCTCTCGCTGCAGCTCTTCTGGTTTACGCTCCCTCATTTTTTGTGTCCCCATTGGCTACTCAGTTTTTGAGTGACAGCCCACTACACCACAGATCATACTGTCCACTCGGCCACGTTAGTGTTGGTGCCTCCTGAGGAGTTTCATGAACATATCGGATTTATCTTATGGATTGCTGTGGATTATACTTGTGTTGTGTAGTTTATACTTTATTCCAACTTTAAATATTTTAATACCTGAACACACTGCTGTTAAATAGTTTCACAATTTGGGATTGATAAAGTGTCTGTCTGTCTATTTATTTATTTTATAGATTAAAAAAACACATCTATGTATTTTCAAGCTACTGTAAAGGTGATACACAATATAAACTGCATACTATTATTTTTTCAAAGACATGTTACATTTCACAGGTTGCATACCAACACAATTAGGAACATGCTCACATCTTACTATGTTGGTCTGAAGAGCTGAAGCATTCATACACAATGGATAAAAACTGTGTTGTCTCCTTCTATATCCTGTGAGAAAATGATATACATTTAGCATTAAAAACTCGACATACTATTCCTAGCCTGAGGAAGATATGAATAATCAACAGATTTGAATGGAATCTCTAACATTTTCATGTAGAATAAAGACAAAAGAGTGATTATACACATTACATTTATTGAAATTTGAACCAGAAGATGAAGTCTCAAAGAATGTTTTAAATAAAAGGACATAAAACAAAAAGGTGGATGATAATAAAATCTATTAAATGTAAAGACATTTGGTCAAATGAAATTACACTGAGCAAGTGATAACAGCAACACCAGCGTGGATGAAGATGGTGCAGGTCTCTCTTCATGCCCCCCCTCCGTGGATCTGATGCTGTCCCCTCAGAGGAAGTGGAAAAACGGGATAAGACTCTGGACACCACGCTGTCTCAATGATCCACACTGTTAATATGAGAGGAAAATAAATGTTTTAGGAAATGAAAAATATGAAGTTAACAAATAAAACACAGCTCAGTCATGGACGGTAGGTTTTCCTACAAAGTTAACTCAACCTCCATTGATTTTCATATCAAATTAGCGTGTTAATAAAATAAGCTATCATGGCTTATACTTCTAAACAGAATCATGAAAGCATGTTGGTAGAGTCACCCCTAGATTCCACCGGGTCCGTCTGCGCCGCGTTGCGGTTTTGGTCCGGCCTCCTCCGGCGTCATACCCTACCAGGCGCGTTTCAGAAGCATTTCAGAAGCGGAGCGTCTTGCCTGCCGGCTCGCAGTTTTTGTTGATTTGGGCATATTTCCTGGACAGGCTACTTTGTACAGACAAAGTTAATAATAACTGTAATATTCCAGTTATAAACGACATGAATCAAAGATGTGTTGCTGTATTTTAGTGGTAAAAAAATGCATTCATCATCATAATTATTCTATATATATAATTTACACAGTGCCTGTAAACCGGAGGAGAACGCTGGCATTTCTCCTCCTACTTGAAAGACTACGGAGGGATAGGGTCTGCACAATTAGTTTGTGTATATATCTATATATTGTTGGAGTAGAATACCTCTGCTACGCGCCGTTCGTTGGATGAGGCTGGATCTCTATTAAATTAAGAAAGGAATTGAAAACACCGGAATCAAAGTTATAACAAATTATCTGAGTTTACTTCTAGTAGGAAACCAAACACATATACAAGTTATACAGAGTACTCGAGTACCCCGGACTTTTAGATTTGTGATGCGATGCGGATAAATGCATCGGGACCAGACAAACTCATCAAACGAGAAGAAATTGGACTTCAAGTTTGTGATTCGATGCGGACACAGATATCAGGACCAACAAACTCACCAAACCCAAAAGCAATTTTACACACACAAACGTCAGTATTTCTATCTGTCTTTGGGGCGGAGATTTGTCGATTCTTCCTTCCCACTTTTCTCCCAAGCGAATCAGAGAAGCCCTGGGGAGGAGCTGTTTAAACTGACCACCTCCTCCAAGTGTCCTGATTGGCTGGATTCGCTTCTGGCCGGGTTCAATAGTTCTCTCCAGGACTTGAAATTCCAAAGTCCCCTAAGGTCAAAAGTCAATTCTTATCTCCGTCCCGATCTCCCCTCCCTACCTTTTCCAGGGGATCTTTTCCTATTTTACGATGTCTTTAACGACTTAGAAACAGCATCTGGCTCTTAGTGGTGATAAGGATCAATGTTGGTGTGTGAAACACAGAATCTCTAAGTCAGTGAATTTAAAAGTGAGAATAACATTCTTTTTCTAAGTGATTATCAAAACCCGTTCAAACAATATATGTTTACTTCAATACAGTGTAGAATCATATCTTTTTACTTCAATCCCTCTTTTGATCTCACCTCACGAGATCAACATATAGCATTTGAACAACAACTTATTATGACAGTGGAGGGAGAATAAAATATGTCTAAAAAGCAAAGTCCTTGTCAGCTGAGTCATCTTTACTCTTCCCTCAATGGTGGAACTGATGAGTCTTAACACACAATGAGCAGATACAAGGCACACAACAACAACCACATGTCACCAAAATGGCAATAAAAGTAGCCACAGAAATCAGAAAAGACATTATCATACTTTTCCCTCTTTTGGTAACACATAGTTCTGTAGAATAAAAAATACAAATCCCTTACATTATGGGATATAAAAATAAAGTTGAAAGTTCCTCAAAAAAAAAAAAAAAAAAAATGGATTGTTCAGACAAAGTTCCACACCGGCTATATCAACCTGTTTCAGCGGGAAATAGAGTTCCCTGTGCCGTCTTGGTTTGCCATATATTCGTCCCCCCAGCCCGCTGACGGCGGCTTCTGGGGTGCCTGCTAGAGAGATGTGGCCTGATTGTCCTCCCCCGGCCCGCTGATGGCGGCTTCCGGGTCGATGCTGGAGAGATGTCCTGATCCTCCTCCTCCGGCCCGCTGATGGCGCCTCCTGGGTCGACTGCCTTGACGAGAGCCAGATCTGTTCTGATGTCGTCCAGGGTCCTCGCGACGAGGGCCAACTCTGTCCTGATGTCGTCCAGGGTCCTCGCAGGTGTTTTTCCCGACCGCACACTGGCTCCAGTGGTACCAGTTGTCTCCCTTTCCATCTAGGCGAACGGCATGGGAGGTCCCCTCCAACCAGACGTAATCTGCTGTGTTGGCCTTGTGTTTCTCGGGTCCCCCTTTTGACGTCAGCAGCCTGTGTGGAGAAGTCTCATACCAAGCCCTTAAGTTGCTGGAAATATGGTTTTGAAATCATCTCAAAAAATTAAAATCAAAAATCAAAATCAAAAATCAAAATAAAAATCAAAAATAGAACAAAAATAAAAATAAAACAAAAAATAACCAAAGCTAGATTATTTTAAATGTATCAATTTCTCTTAAAAGCAACAAATAAAACAAAACAAAAAATACCATAACTAGTATTTTAAATTGATAAATTTCTCCTAAAAACGTAATAATCTCACATACATATTGTCTGATGTATATCCCATCCTTTTCCCCCTTTTACTGAAATAGAACGCCGTTAACGGTGTTCTTATTTTCAGAAACATCGAGCCTTATACATCAGTTATCTAATATCAGCTATATATTTATTATTACTATTACTTATATATCAGGCATTAAATGTCAGACTTCTTCCATGATTGACCTCGTCTATATTATCTGACTTATATTGATACGTGTCCGTTTGTATTTATTTAATATACTGGGCAATTATCGATAACTTCGGTTCGATTATCGATTATTGGTCTGTCCAACATGTCATCGATTCATAATTTTATCCTATCAGAAAGTTGAGTCACAAAGTGTCATAGCTAACATAATAATTCTTGTTACGGCCACAAAATCGTGTTTTGTGAGGTCACAGAGACTTTTGGCCTCTTGACCACTATCAAAGGTCAAACATGTGACAGAAATGGATTCATCCTTGAGTCCAAGTGGAAGATTGTGCAAGACTTGAATGAATTCCTCACGTTCTCCTGAGATATAGCCTTCACAGGAATGAAATGGCTGGATGGACAGACTCATAAGAATAGAGACAACAAAGAGATAATGTTTTTGACTTGTGTTTCAGAATAAAGAAACTATGTGACTGAAATTAAAATAATATTGACACACTTGTGTCACGTTCCTAACACTCTGCTCTAAAATCTAGCATTTTAAAACGCACCTACTTATTAACTCTTAATACAAAAATACACATATATGTAAAATGTTCAATGTAATGTATTACTTCAGGTCATATATATATTTAAATTATCCTCTGGTTAACTTCATGTTGCTTGGTGCTTGGAGTCATGTCACCCTCGGTGTATCGGTAAGAGTGAGGGCACTTGTTTGTGTTAATGTTAATATAATACATAACTCATATGTTTTGTATTGAAAAAGCTCTGTATAGTTGCACATGGGTGTGAATAGTTGTTTTTTTGCTATTTCGATATTTACACCCACAAACAAGTATGTCATGTGGCACTTCACTTCATGCTGTACATTCACATGCCTAAGCACCAAAGCATTTATACATCCAGGCAAAGCATGTGTCAAAGTCATGGCCAAGGTGGATTTAAAGCTTTCAGAGGCAGATATATGACACACGAAACACAACATACACCGTTTACTATGATGCTATGTTTTTTCACCGTTTGTGTAATTCAAATGAAATCTGTTCCTGAAAAGGTTTTAATATAACATCCATCTCTTAATCTGGTTGATGGTGTACGGGAGAGCTGTGCAGAGTCTAACGTTACAATAATCTCTCATTTTAAGGGTATGGGTGCTGCAGGATCAACATTCCGACAGTGCGACATTGAGATTGTGAATGAATGTCCAACCTACACATTTGTCAACCCAAGGTGTCTGAAATCTTTCATCAAGTAAATAAGTTCTCCATAAATATTCTCTGATAATAAAAGTTTTTCTCCCCCCCCCCATGAACAGGACATACATTTATAGTGGAAACTGTGCCACACCTTTTCCATCGACTATTGCCCCTGGAGCCTCTGGGAGTGCACTGTTCTCCAAGTATGCAGACGCAGCTACAGGATGTGTTGGCCTCCTTACCTACGATCTCCTGAACGAGGATACAAATCAGACAGCTGAGAAAATAGCTGTCATGTTTTCTGCGCCCTTTAATTTCAACTTCTACTCCAACTTGTACGCAGTGGGAGTTTTTAATCTGAGAAGAGCGTGTGAAGTTGGTCTTTATGAAGAGATGTACTATGGCGAACAAACCACGTTTAGGAGACGTATACCGGATGGCTCCTCTCTGTGTTATGTGGGGGATCACATAACCATCATGGCAACAATGTCAGATTCTTACCAACCTGTCATCAAGATGCAAGTTAGCCAAAACAAGAAATGAGTGAGTAGTGGCTCTCAATAATGAATCATCAGGGTTAAAGGTATCAGAGTTTTAATTAGCTCTCGTTGTCAAATCAGTAATTGCTTTGTACTTGGCTGCATTTTGGGTCATCTGTGTTACACAGATACATAACAAAAAGTCACATGACTTGAAAGCCTGCAACGTCTTATACTATTCTCTTTATCTGCATCTCTGCACCTTTGAATATGTACAATTACTTTTACCGGGGTTCAATTATATCACAACTTATTAAGTCTGACATTTGTGGGAAAATGCTTTGAAAATCTAAATAATTTCAAATTGTTATGATTCCCTATTTTCGTATGTGTTGTGCTCCATATACGATTAATAAAACAAAATAAATAAATATGTAAAATGTAAAAACTGAAGTGTTCTTTTTCTTCTGTCTGCTCCCTCTCCCTGTTAATACTTTTTTCACAAACTACTTGGAGTCCATTGGTCTGCACATGATGCACATTAACCAACTTTTAGACAAAGTTAGCACAATCTTACAGACTGACACTTACAGTTCTCGTAGTGGGTCAGTGCTCACTTGAACACCGCTCAGCCACTTCTAAATGTTACTCTGTGCTTTTCTTGCACACCAACACAAACCTACTGAGCATTTTCTCTCTGACTTATGACCAAATAATATTAAGTGTTTCAAGGTAACACCCTTTTCACCCCAGTTACACTTTTCATTTGCCCATTTCATGTCACAAACCTAAAGTTATTTCTGTTTCCTGTCTTATTTGTTCTACTTCCTGTATCTTTGTTTCCTGCTTGTGTTATTGTCAGATTATTTTCAACTGCTACCCCCGTGTTGTTTTTGCATGCCCTCCCCAGTGTGTCTTGTGTCTGTGATAAGTCCTGTGTGTGTCCCTTGTTCTGTGTTGGTTCATCTTCTTTGTTCCCGGGGGAGGTCACCCGCTCAGCTACTGGCCCTTCCCAGGCCGTCCGTGTCAGGTCCCCCCTTCTGCTACTGGCCCTTCCCAGGCCGTCCGTGTCAGGTCCCCCCTTCTGCCACTGGCCCTTTCCAGGCCGTCCGTGTCAGGTCCCCCCTTCTGCCACTGGCCCTTCCCAGGCCGTCCGTGTCAGGTCCCCCCTTCTGCCACTGGCCCTTCCCAGGCCGTCCGTTTCAGGTCCCTCCTTCTGCCACTGGCCCTTTCCAGGCCTTCCGTGTCAGGTCCCCCCTTCTGCCACTGGCCCTGTCCAGGCCGTCCGTGTCAGCTCCCCCCTTCTGCCACTGGCCCTTCCCAGGCCGTCCGTTTCAGGTCCCCCCTTCTGCCACTGGCCCTTTCCAGGCCTTCCGTGTCAGGTCCCCCCTTCTGCCACTGGCCCTTTCCAGGCCGTCCGTGTCAGGTCCCCCCTTCTGCCACTGGCCCTTCCCAGGCCGTCCGTGTCAGGTCCCCCCTTCTGCCACTGGCCCTTCCCAGGCCTTCCGTGTCAGGTCCCCCCTTCTGCCACTGGCCCTTCCCAGGCTGTCCGTGTCAGCTCCCCCCTTCTGCCACTGGCCCTTCCCAGGCCGTCCGTGTCAGGTCCCCCCTTCTGCCACTGGCCCTTTCCAGGCCGTCCGTGTCAGGTCCCCCCTTCTGCCACTGGCCCTTCCCAGGCTGTCCGTGTCAGCTCCCCCCTTCTGCCACTGGCCCTTCCCAGGCCTTCCGTGTCAGGTCCCCCCTTCTGCCACTGTCCCTTTCCAGGCCGTCCGTGTCAGGTCCCCCCTTCTGCCACTGGCCCTTCCCAGGCCGTCCGTGTCAGGTCCCCCCTTCTGCCACTGGCCCTTCCCAGGCCTTCCGTGTCAGGTCCCCCCTTCTGCCACTGGCCCTTCCCAGGCTGTCCGTGTCAGCTCCCCCCTTCTGCCACTGGCCCTTCCCAGGCCGTCCGTGTCAGGTCCCCCCTTCTGCCACTGGCCCTTTCCAGGCCGTCCGTGTCAGGTCCCCCCTTCTGCCACTGGCCCTTTCCAGGCCGTCCGTGTCAGGTCCCCCCTTCTGCCACTGGCCCTTTCCAGGCCGTCCTTGTCAGGTCCCCCCTTCTGCCACTGGCCCTTTCCAGGCCGTCCGTGTCAGGTCCCCCCTTCTGCCACTGGCCCTTCCCAGGCCGTCCGTTTCAGGTCCCCCCTTCTGCTACTGGCCCTTCCCCAGGCCATATGGACATTGTGTAAATGTAGTAAATAAACTAACAACTAGAGTAAAAGCAGAAATAAAAAGCAAAAAAAACGGAATTGTGTATTCTTTGTTTATTGTGGTTCCACCTACATGCTTGGAAGAAGTTGATCAAACTGTTCACCTCCTTGTTGCAATACGTATATTAAGGATAGTAACCAATAGAGGGCACCAACTGCACTGTGCAGGACCACATGTGTGATGTATTTGGTTCACTGACAGAAACTGGAGAAGATTGTATTCGTGATTACAAGATCACTGTTTTTCATACAATCACACAGATTAACAATGAACATTTGGACGCTGACCACACATATTTAAAAAAAAATGATATGGATACACAGAAAAAAACTGAACAAATACTGATAATTTTGCGTTCTGTTCTTTGTCTTTATATTTAGAAATATCTTTGTATTTTTACATTTATCTACATATTCATTCTTCTATTTTTTCATGTTTATATATTTTTTAAATAGTGTATTTACCTGTTTAGTGTACTTTTTTTAAACCTGTGTCGAAGCAACTTAAAATCAGCTGCGGTGTAGAGTAAATGATGAGTTAGGCAAATATGCAAAGAAACACAATATCGATATACAGTATTTTTGAGATCTTCGTTTTAATGCCTGCGTCCACCAAAGAGAGCGTACTGTTCTCTGTGACACAGACCCTTCATATAGGAAGACATCAAAGATAATTCACATGACAACACAGCATCATGTGAGGCCAGGTGATCGCCCCATGGCCTAGTACTGTATGCAAAAACTCACATCCTACAAAGAACAATGGGATATACAGATAACCCCGCCTTCCACTCATCCTCTCTTCCTGTAGTGTCATAAAACCCCCTTCCAAAGACATCTGTTATCACACACACATTGATATGCCATTTCCAGGCATCAGCAGTTACATTTCATTAGGATTACATTGTATTAAGCTTTAATACCATAATTGCCATCACAATTCTCCCCTTGATTATTCTTAATCATCAATCAGAAGTTGGTATTTAAAGTTAACGTTGGTCAAACTTCTTGTAAGACTAAATGGGAATTTTTGAAAAGTTCCTTTTCATCCTGTGTGTCTGTTACCATTTCTTATGTTACCTAAATGCTCTGTCACTCTCCATCCTCACACATGCTTAGTTTGGCACCTTAGAGTTAAACTCCCATACATTGTTAAAAATATATTACAAAGTATAAGAAGTACATAAAATACTACCTTATCAAAAATCAAACATTTTGAAATAGGTCAAATTGTCATGTAACCATTTATCGAAGGAATAACATAACAAAAAATGTCTTCAAGCTTTCTAAAGCTGTTTAACATATTAATCATTTTATCCAAATGTTTAGGTATTAGTGTTGAACTTGCTTAACCGGTCAGATTTAGATTGAGTTATTGCCCAATTATTTCCATTAGATCATCTACAGCAGGGTTCGGCAACCCCTGGCACAATTTATTTTCGGATCCTGAACGAGACCGCCGCCAAGCCGCGTCTCCCCGTTACCTGCAGAAGGAAGCAAAAATATGTGGTAAATGTCTGGAAAATAAATTTCAAAAGATTAATAAAACATTTCCCAAAAATATTAGATTCATTTCTGATAAAATGTGAAAGAATTCAGAAAAAGTGTAATAAAAATAGATTTAAATAGTCCCTTAAAAATATCCTAAAATATTTGAATAATTCAGAAAAATACCCCAAAACGAATATAAAAAATATGTAAATAATTTCAGAAAATATGTGGTAAATGTCTGGAAAATAAATCATAAAAATACATTTAAAAAGTCCATTAAATATATCCTAAAATAATTCAATAAATTCAGAAAAATACCCGAAAAATATTTGAATAATTTCAGAAAATAACCCAAAAGATGAATAAAAAATGTCCCAAAAACATTAGATTAATTTCTGATAATATGTGAAAACAGTCTTAAAAAAGTGTCATAAGAATATATTTATAAAGTCTTTTAAAACTATCCAAAAATATTTGAATAATTCAGAAAGATACCCCAAAAGATATATAAAAAATGTCCCAAAAATATGTGAATAATTTCAGCAAATATGTGGAAAATGTCTGGAAAGAAATCATAAAAAATAAATGTAAAAAGTCCATTAAAAGATATCCTAAAATATTTGAATAAATCAGAAAATAACCCGAAAGATGAATAAAACACTTCCCAAAAATATTAGATTAATATCTGATAATATGTGAAAAAAGTCAAAGAAATTGTCATAGAAATAAAAATTTTTAGGTATTTTAAAACTATCCAAAAATGTTTGAAAAATACCCCAAAAGATATATAAAAAATGTGTAAATAATTTGAGAAAATATGTGGTAAATGTCTGGAAATAAATCATTAAAAATAAATGTAAAGAGTCCATTAAAAGATATCCTAAAATATTTGAATACATCTGAAAATAACCCGAAAGACAAATGTTCCCAAAAATATTAGATGAATTTCTGATAATATGCGAAAATTCTTAAAAAAAATATCATCAAAATACATTTAAAGAGTCCCTTAAAAATAAATATGTGAATAATTTCAGAAATCCTAAAGACAGTTTTATTATCTGGTCTCATGAATAATCCAATCAGCGTCTTTCATAATCTTATCAATAATGAATCAATTTCTTCAATAACTTCTTAATCATTCGTGCACACACACACACACACACACACACACACACACACACACACACACACACACACACACACACACACACACACACACACACACACACACACACACACAAACACACACACACACTCACACACACACACACACTCACACACTGATAAATCCTCCGTCCAGAACAGTTTGTCCGTGTTATTAAATATTTATCCGTACATACACACTTTGCTGTTGTTACAAAGTCCTCCTGACTTTTGACCTTTTCAAGAGATCAGCTTACTGCGGCGGTGAGTGTGGACGGTCGGAGCATATACTGCGTTAGCTTAGCCGATCTCCATTCAGAAAACACGCATTTCAAAAGGTTTTTCCCCTGCCGTCTGTCTGCAGACTTGTCAAAGCATTAATTCATGGTTGTTACTAACCGGTATCAGTGTGTTGTTACTTCGGCATCATTTTGAAACGTGTATTACAATTAAATCGAGGTCAAATATGTTCATCTTGTTGTAGTTGTAGCCCCCTTGCCAGCGATTATCTCGACCATTCAGCCGTCGAGAGTGTTCACGTCACTAGTTTAGCATATTCAGCCCGGTTGTTGGCCCGGTAAGAACCTCGATTTTGGAGGGCCAGAAAAAAGGTGAAAAAGTAGCCCTGAGCCGGAACTACCCCTAGTGGAAAAGCAAAGAAAAGTGATGTGCTACGTGCTGCAGTGGCAAAGCGCCAATAGTGACATCACTACGCAACACCTGCGCTCCTATTGGCTAGCGCTCCAACACATTATACGTGATAGGCTAAGGGGCAGGATATCTCTAAGCGGTTGACCAATCACAACAGAGCCGGCCAGCTAACCAATCAGAGCAGACTGAGCCAAAACCTTCATCTTGATATTTGTTTTAGTCACAATTTTTTTCCCAGTAACTTAGTTTCAACTTCAAATTACATAACTGATAACTTTGGCCCAGTAACTCAGTATTTTACATGAATTGCATTATCGTAGATTTATTCTTTTGTAGGAGGGCCACAGGGGAGCACTGGCCCCTGTTGGCCCCCTAGAACCGCACATGACTCTTACTAAAGTACTGCATAAAAGGACAGTTTTGAGGTACTTTTACGCAGAGATGGCAAAAGTAAACACATCCTTTACTCAAGTAGAAGTACAGATACTCGTGGGCTCTGGTTTCAGACAGAGGGTGAAAAGAGGTGCTGCAGTACAGGCAGTGTGAGAACAATAAAGAGCTTTTTGAACATTAAAGCATGGAGACATGTCCCAGTAGAGACACTACATACAAAATACATCATAGAATCCCCTCAGAAACTTTAAAGCTACATGGAAATGTAATTTTGTTGATTTTAATAATTTTTATCATTTTAAAAACGCAGCTGTTTGTATGTGTTAGAATAAAGTTCAAATGTCAAAAATGTAATTGAATTTAAAATGTAAAATGTGGGGAATAAAGTAGAAATATTGAGTAAAAGTCAAGAATCAATGTGAATTGCGGAGAATAGAGTCAGAGACATTTTGAGAATAAATTGAGTAGAAATGTTAAAGATGAATGTGAGAATCTTTCACAGGGAATGACTTAGAAATCTACCATAAAGTTGAAGTGTTGAGATAACATTTTCACTGCAAAACTTCGCTAACTGTCAACATGTAAACATCGTTTTTCCCAACCTTCTTATAGAAATAAATAAAATACAGATTAATATAAATAACAGAATGTTGACTTACCTCAGATACAGTCATGTAGGACTCACTGACTTCTCCTCCTGCAGACAAACCGCTAATATATTTTCAAGATGGTAGTGAAAGAGCGACGGCTGAGTCCTGACTTCTGACAGCAGTAAGTGTGTGTGTGTGTGTGTGTGTGTGTGTGTGTGTGTGTGTGTGTGTGTGTGTGTGTGTGTGTGTGTGTGTGTGTGTGTGAGATCCTTGACGTCTCGCCTCAACTTCCAAATTAGCTTAGCTGTTTATGCACGGCTGCACGCGCACAAACAAAACTTTACATCCGATACTGCTGCACACACACACACACACACACACACACACACACACACACACACACACACACACACACGCACACACACACACACACGCACACACACACACACACACACACACACACACACACACACACACACACACACACACACAGTATTCCACTTCAAATGACCATCACAATTCCTTTACAATACTAACTTGATTTTTGTCCTCAATACAGATAAAAAGTAGTTCTTAATGAACAGAACTCTTTGATTTTTATGCATTTAAACGTAAGATTTGCCATTTTCTGCCACTAGGGGGCTCTCAATCCAACATTAACAAAAGACAGAGATTGCTGTGTGGTGAGGTAGCGTTGGATCATGGGAGTTATAGTCTTTAGCTTCTTGCCTCTGATTAAAGGTAACATCAGGAAATAAAGCAGTCTCAAGTTAAATATATTTCGATGACTAAGACGTCCTGTAGAGTGTGATGAGCCGGTTGATCAACATAAAGTGCCTTGGTAGCGGTGATCTGAATAATATTTATATTTTTTGCAGTTTTGTGCCATTGATTAAAATGACTAAATAATTAGACATTCTCCATCTCCCTCTTAATATATGCAAAGCACACCTTTTCTTTAAAGCTATGATTAGCAAAATTGAATTGACCAAATAAATCAAAAACAATTCGGATTTGTATTGATTTTATTTTTCCACTAGATGTCGGAAGTGGAGATTTTAAAGCTCTTGGAAAAAAAAGCTGATTTGTACATGATTTCATTCATATTGTCGGGTTACAATTCTTTCAAACATTACATTTAATTACAACATATTAGATGGTTAGATTTTCAAATACATATTTAATGTGATTTCAACATGTGGCATCCAATTAATTTAACTATGGTCGGGTTAAGGCAACCCAAACTACCTAGATACCTACAATTTCACTGTTATGAGACAGGAAATGCATCCAAATATTTGTATTCTGGCACTTGCCATTGGTATCGTCCAGTAGGATTGTACTAGCCTAGCTGTAAATCAGGTATTAGCAAAACAGTATACAAAAAATGTACGAACATATCAGACAAGAGGTTAAAGAAGTAGCTGATGACTTGGTTTGGGATTCAGAAATGTCAGGAATGAAGGCCGTTGAGGTCTGGTTGGTTGTGTTGGTTTGGGGTTCGGAAGTTGCAGGAATAGTTGAGGTTGATGTTGTAGTGGTTGAGTTAGTTTGGGGTTTGGAAGTAGCAGGAATAGTTGGCCTATGGTTGGTTGTATTGGTTTGGGGTTCAGTAGTTTCAGGAATGAAGGCCGTTGAGGTCTGGTTGGTTGTGTTGGTTTGGGGTTCGGAAGTTGCAGGAATAGTTGGGGTTGATGTTGTAGTGGTTGAGTTAGTTTGGGGTTTGGAAGTAGCAGGAATAGTTGGCGTATGGTTGGTTGTATTGGTTTGGGGTTCAGTAGTTTCAGGAATGAAGGCCGTTGAGGTCTGGTTGGTTGTGTTGGTTTGGGGTTCAGAAGTTGCAGGATTAGTTGGGGTTGATGTTGTAGTGGTTGAGTTAGTTTGGGGTTTGGAAGTAGCAGGAATACTTGGCCTATGGTTGGTTGTATTGGTTTGGGGTTCAGTAGTTTCAGGAATGAAGGCCGTTGAGGTCTGGTTGGTTGTGTTGGTTTGGGGTTCGGAAGTTGCAGGAATAGTTGGGGTTGATGTTGTAGTGGTTGAGTTAGTTTGGGGTTTGGAAGTAGCAGGAATAGTTGGCCTATGGTTGGTTGTATTGGTTTGGGGTTCAGTAGTTTCAGGAATGAAGGCCGTTGAGGTCTGATTGGTTGTGTTGGTTTGGGGTCCGGAAGTTGCAAGAATAGTTGGGGTTGATGTCGGATTGGTGGAGTTATTTTGGGGTGTGGAAGTAGCAGGAATAGTTGCCATTGGGTTGGTTGTATTGGTTTGGGGTTCAATAATTTCAGGAATAAAGGGTGTTGGTGTCTGGTTGGTTGAGTTGGTTTGGGGTTCAGAAGTTGCAGGAATAGTTGGCGTAGGGTTGGTTGTGTTGGTTTGGGGTCCGGGAGTTGGAGAAGTTAAGGCCGTTGGTGTCCGGTTGGTTGTGTTAGTTTGGGGTTCGGAACTTGAAGGAATAGTTGTGGTTGATTTTGGATTGGTGGAGTTAGTTTTGGGTTCAGAAGTAGCAGGAATAGTTGGCATTGGGTTGGTGGAGTTAGTTTGGGGTTTGGAAGTTGCAGGAATAGTTGGGGTAGATTTTGGATTGGTGGAGTTAGTTCTGATTTGGGAAGTTGTTCCGGTTGGTGTTTCTGTAGTTGTAGGTTTAGTGGCAAAACTGGGGATAGCAGCAGTTAAAGGAATTCCTGTTGTGGTAGCTACATGGCCAGATGTAGTGGCATTTTGAGAAGTAGCAGTAGGAACTGTTATATGCAAATTACCACCACCTCCTCCACCTCCTCCTAAAGCACCAATTCCTAAAGCTCCAATTCCTAAAGCACTAATTCCGAAACCACCTCCTAAAGCACCTCTCTCTCCACCATCTCCTCCTTCACCACCCTTGTTATCATCAGGATTGTCTTTCTTTTTCTTTTTCTTTGTAGTTGTTGTTGTTGTTTTCGTTGTTGTGGTGGTGTTGGTGGTAGTGGTGGTTGTTGTTGTGGTTTTAGGGACTGTTGTTGTTTTGTCTGTAGTTGTAGATAAAGTGGTGCTCAAGGTGGTAGAGACGGTGGAAGAGGGAAAGCTAGGTGTGGTAGTGGGAGGGGCAGATGTGGTTGAAGTTTGGGGAAGACATTGGCAAAAAGAAGAAGAAGTAGAAGAAGCAGAAATACTTCTTCTACTTCTTCTACTTTTTTCCTCTTGTAGGCCAGTTTCATGAAGAGGACACTTTGTTCCAGGAAACACCTCAAATCCCAGTTGTTCATGAAGTTCGACCAAAGTCTTTTGCTCAAGTGTTGTTTTTGATTTACGTTCTTCTGGAACATTGTCGGCCCAGTGTGCAGCCGCCACCCACTTCTCCATTTTGTGATTGTAACAGCAGAATGCTGACCAGAGAAGGGATGGTATATTCACCCTTTTTTTGAGTTGGGTGTTGCCGGGCTTTGCCCCGGTCACTACAAAGCCTTCGGGGAGATTATTATTGTTGATGCAGTGTTCGTTCAGGATGCATTTGACACATTTTTCCATCTTTTCCCAGCTGCCACCATTGAAAGTCTCCACTTGTGGAACAATGTTTGTCAAGGTGAAGGTGGAGTCTCGGTCATTTGCATCAAATCCATAACTCATTGGAAATAAATGGCCCCTGTTATACTTCTTTTCACTGGAGCAATAATCAAAGTTACTGGCCTGGTTTTGGTTTGCATCGTTCCTCATGTTGATGGGGTTTGCCGTCGGCTCGAGCTGCAAAAGTTAGAAGGCTCAGTCAGTGGTATTTATTTTGTGCTGTTAAAATAAACTTCCAGGAAGTTATTTGATAACTCAAACTGAAGTGATTACATCAGACATTTTATCATAAGAATTCCATTCATAGTGAATGGTAGCTGCTGTGCATTCTGGGGCGTCGCAGCCATCTTTGGAGGATAGCATCCAACAACGACAGAAGCCCTTAATATCTACGAGCTTTCACTGATCATCTTTTGGATGTTGTTCATCTAATATAAACAAAGTAATGGCGAAATATAATTGCCCTTAACGACAGAAGCTCTCTTCAGAAGCAGAGGAGCATTGTTGTACTGAATTAAAGTTAATAAATAACATTGGTCCGACCCATACGGCATCTCCGCTGATGTTGGCTACCTCTCCATCGTTTCCATTTTGCTATAAAACTATAAAATGTAAACCCAAGGTTATTTGTTTTGTTTGTTAATTAGGCATACAGATGGAGCATCTTATTTCAGACAGTTTGAAACGCGAGGGTCGTGATTGGTCCGTAATTGGTCCGTGATCGGCCCGTGATCGGTTCGTGATGAAGAGCCGGCCCCCAGTCTGACTTGATACCGCCCCCGTGATAAATAAATGTAATTATTGTGAAGCCAGCTGCAATGGATCATTGATCCACCAGGGGGTGCAGTGGGGTTCCACACTGGAGCTCATGTGAAATCAACTTCGATACAGTAAACTGGATGTTGTGGTGCCGAGAGACGGGAGTCGGAGGCGGGGTATCAAAAGTACAAGCTAAACTTTTATTTAGCATCTGAACACACATGTAAACAACTTCATGCCCGGGAAGCGAAGACCGGCGGAAACAGCTGGTCTGGTTCACTAAAATGTCCGTGCGGAACAATACCCCAACCCATAGCTCCGTGGGTGAATAATGTCAATCACCACAATGTACAGTATGTCTGGTACTAATGTATAGCGGATCTTTGTTAAGATCCATATGTCACGGATAGGATCATAGTCTGTGCTAAATAAGACATGTAATCATTTACAAAACATCACCATGTTGTTATTTAACAAAATAATGTTGTTTAGTCGAAAAAAACGAACGAGAGGAAATGCAGCCGGCTCTCGATTTTTAATCCTAATTTAATCATCATCTTCACCACGATAATTTATGTTTATGTTCGCCGAATTGACATGAAATCACTGACAAATATGAATATACTGTATTCAACTTCATTAAAATGTTATTAACGTGCCTAAACTCAGTAATTCACTAAAAATATTTATATTTGAATGGAGCCTTGTCAGGCAGATCAAGATCCGCGTAGCGGAGGGATCTTGATCCCTGGGTGTTATTTTTCCCCATAATGACCAAGTCGCTGCAAATTATCCCGCTTATTACATGGCCACATTCTCAACAAAGTAACGACATGACTCCCAATATTAATTGAAATGCTTTTATGGATTTAGAAAATGTTTTTATTGATTTAAAAAATAGTTGTATGTATTGATTTAAATTGACATGCATCCGCCAAGAAAAATTGTCCGTTGTTACCGTTTTTTAAACAGTCAGAATGAAACGGCAGCTCTCAGCTGTGTGTATACACACCTAATGGCCCATCACCCACAGCTCTCTCCCCCCCCTGATCTTTCTTTTACAACAGTTAAGTTAACTGTAGGTTACTCTGAGTGACAAGCTTACAGTTAGTGAAGTAACACTTTTTTTTTGTGAGTCACGACCTGGCTGTTTCATTCTAACATAACGCTCCAAATATGACTGTTTCCACTCGGACTTCAATACAGCAACACCATTGTTTGGTTTCCATGGTAGCGTGTCTCTTTAGTAGTGTGCACTCCTTTCCTGTAAATTACTAAATTCGTTTTTAACTGAAATGATCAAATAAAGTCAAAATGTCACAGTGTTTACAAACATTGACCATACCGTTCACCAGCCCCCACCCCCCTATGTTGAGTAGGCTATACTCTTTGTTTAAAACTAATTGGCCATCGGAATGTGTGTGTCCCAACCCCCCCCCTGTGATATCTCTTCTCCAGCAGTCTGTAGGTTTGTGTTCGCATATTTATGCTGTCGCAGTTCCTGTTGTTTCTATTGCGCATTGCCGGTATGAAAGGGTCTGTGCCGGAAATATCAAGATAACACGGCAGGGTCTGTTACAGTTTGTTTTCATCTGATTTCAAATAAACAAAGTCTTGGCTTTCAGAATATTAAACTTGTTTCGGCAAATTTAGATGATAAATACAACTATGAAGCTTGTAACGGCATAATTACTTAAGCGGAGAACGGAGTAATTTAACGTTACAGCAGGCATAACAACAGCCGGTGTTTATTTTATTATTATATATAGTCGTTATTCATTTGTTTTAAAGCTCAATAAGGAAGATTTAAACTTTCACACACAGCTTTTTCCAGCGGTATCCATACATCTCTTAATTTTGACCTCAAAGTGCACCAGATTGATGCATTTAACTTCAATATAAAGAAAAACATCTTCTGTTGTAACAACAATAACATTATAAATAGTAACATAGCTGAACATGACTGAGGCTTTTTAACATAGACTTTTCCAATGTCTGAGTGTAATATCTGCATTTTCTATTTTGGTTTGATAAGGACACATCCTGGGGATTGTGTTTACAAACATTGACCATACCGTTCACCATCCCCCACCCCCCTACTGTATGTTGATTTTGTTTGTCTACATGTAAATGGGTGGCATTTAGTACCCCCCTCTGAGTGAATACCTGTTGTACCTGTCCGGGGCTAAGCCCATAGGACGATGCTCTGATGTCAACCCCCCCCCGTTGACAATTCATGAGCGTCTAACTCTCTCCCCCCTCCCCCGTCGCACCTTCTAACAGAGCCCCCCCACATATCAAATCCCAATTTAACCCCTGGCCTCTGGAGCAGAAATGAAAGAGTTTTAAAAATGTTTACGTTTTGGTAAGTTTTTAGGGAAATGTTGTAATTGCAACGTTGGCCTAAGGTGGGAGCAGAATTTCTGTATTTCTACTCACATTGTCTGAATAAATATATTGAACAACTAAGGGTTAATTTGCAGGATTGATTGCTTACTTAGCCCTATATCAGTATATAGCATGAATAATAATCACACATCACTCATGTTTGTTATGAATAATCATTTATCATTTATTAAATAGTAAGTCGCTTTGGATAAAAGCGTCAGCTAAATGCAATTTATGAAAGCCTCACTCAGGATTTTTTTTAACAAGTGTTTTTATTGCTCTTGGGGCATTAAAAACAAGATTTTAAGTTTAGTTTTTTATATAATATCTGCATTTTCTCTTGTGAAAAACTAAGTCTTAGTTTGGCCATAGTTATTTAATATATAGCGCTATCTCCTGGTTAAATCCTGAAATTGAAAATCTGGCAACGCCCTCTTGGAAAATAGTGGGAGGGTTGATGACGTCATATTCCCATTATCTATTGCTCTCATGCTATAAACACTTTTCTTAATCAACCTGTCAGTTGCTGATGAGGTTGCTGTCTCTCTCTTAAAGTGTAAAAACTGGTGGACGGAGTTAAACGCCATTGAATAGTCAAAAGTTGATTAATGTTTGAGTCAGAGAAAGAAAAACAAACCTCTGGCTCTATCTTCCAAGGTGGTTTCTTAAATTTCCCTCCCCTCTCCTCTTCTCCTCTGTACTTGTAAGCAGAAAACACTGGTATCCTGTTGCGGGTGTCGTAGAGCGTCACAAACCGAGGCTTGTTCTTGAAGGTCTGGCAAATGACTTTATATCGGTTCTGGTCCAGGATCCTCCCGTTCTGCAAGACGTCGGGGACATTTGGTGGTTTTTCCAGAAGAAGAAACCCAGGACAGTCAGCCATTGAATTCACCACTTCAGTTAGTGTGGGGTGGATGGACAGGAGGATGGTGGCAAAGGGCAGGAGACTCCATCTTTTTAGGTTCACATACTGTGTATTTTTTGGGAGGGGAAAGAACAATGCATTATCAAACATTAGAGTTTGAGATACCAGTTCAAACCAGACCTTTTTGGAGAGGAATCATAATGTTATCTTATAGAGTGGTGAAGGGATGACGTATTCACCAGTGGGGTATTTACAGATTTTACTGATAACAACCTCTTGAGATTATTTTAGGAGTCATTAGCTGGGTTACAACTCATTGCTTTACACACTGGTTAATGATTCCCAAGTTAAACTTTTGTTGTTCGGCATTGTGTACACACTAAGATAATCAGGCTTTCCTGGAGGAATGGATTAAATCTGGGATAAATTTCCGTTAGAAAAACTGCTTGTAGATTTGCTGGTTAATACAAATAAATAAATAAAATAAAGTGTTATTTTTTCACATTTCACATCGTCATGAAGCAGTAATACAATAAAATACTCCCTAAAAGTCCTGTTTTAGGAACTTTACTTGAGAAAAAGTACAGAAGCATTGTCAGCAAAAGCTACTTAAAGTATTTTCAGTAAAAGTTTGCAGAATCACCCGTTTTGCATCAACATGGGAGCAGCATCGTCTTGATAATTCAAGTTATTTCGCGTATTCAGATTTACAAGAAATGTAACAAAATTCACTTAAACTTGCCGTAACTTTCATATCATTTTTATTTGTGATAACATTACAGCGTTTATATTTTTGCAGAACTATAATCGTTTAATTTAGTTATTCTTACGTTTGTAAAAGTGCATAAATCACGGAAAACATTCGATTGTGTCTGGAGTTTTTCTAAATTAAGGATTAAGGATTTCATATTTTAAATTATATTTATTTATCTTTAGTTCAGAGGAAATGTGTTATGTGAGTACAAACTGAAAATGATATTTAAAAAAAATGTTTAAGACTTTGGGTAAACTGTGATTCCCATTTTCTCATCTGCAATTTTCCACATTTTAAAAGTAATCCATTAAATGAGAAAATAATCCAGAGTTTAACAAATTCAGGAATAATCCTTATAAAGTTTTAAAAAAAAAAACACTTACCATCTTGGATCAGAGCTTCATGAAATCTGATGAAACTGAATTAACTCAGAGAGTCTGAAGGAAGGTACATGTCCCTGGAGGTGTGGCTACAGAAATATTATAATAACCTCCATCATCGGGGACTTTCCATGGATGTGTTTTTGTTCAGTATGACTCCATATTTATTCAGAAAGGTGCGTTGAATGGTCCTTTACTTCTTTTACAGAATATTTGTACATTGCCTAACAGAAAAAGAGACTACAATTCAACATGAGCAGTGTTTTATTTCATGGACACAGCTTCAGTTTAAAGACCTTTATAGACAGGATGACGCAATAATGCAAAATACTCGCCTGCAAATATTTTGCATCAAATCTATTCGTGCCGGCAGCGAAGCAAATTAAAAAAGAATATAAGTATTGATTTGTGAGTTTATTATACATGAATAGATAGACAAACGTGATTGGTGGATGATTATGAGTGAGTGGTCAATCCGCTTCATCTGATTTGTCAGTTCTAGACGATGTAAGCACCGTAGAGTGGTGCAAGAATGTCGTTTTCTGTAGTCCGACCCTGAAGGCAGCATCTCATGGTTCAATGGGAATTTCCATTGGATTTTCGAATTATGGTAGAAAATAATCTCTGTGTCAAACAAACGTTTATGATACTTACACGTTTAGTTCAGAAGGATATTCTCCACATGTCAACACCACTTTATGATTTCTGAAGTAAAAATCTAACGCTATAAAGGAACTACAGCACGGTCACATGACTTCACGTCACCACCGCTAAGCTATAGGCGGCTAATGTTGGGCTTGATGATGTTTAATCGTCTCATTTGGACAATTGTTAGCAACCGCTGTCGTTAAATTCACCAGTGGGGTATTTACTTTTGTAGTTAATGTCGTACAATACTAATCTCTTCAGCTTGTGTTAACCACAGACCTTATTTCAGAATAAAAACACATTCAGAAAACCGTTGACAAGGAAACAGGAAACAGGGTTTTAGAACTCATTCCTGCACCAATCTATTACAACGTCTTCTCTGTGTTATTGTTAGTAAATTAAACAATAACAGTGAGGTGAATGGTGGGAGTTTGGGACCATCATGGCCCCCAGGGATGGTGGGAGCAGCTGATTGGTCGGTTGATCAGTTTGGGGGCGGGGCATCAGCCTCCAGAGCGTCGGAGATCATCAAGCAGAGCTGAGCGAAAGATGGACGCTCCTCCGGTCTCTGAGACAAAGATATTCAGATATATAAAAGTGGTTTGACATAACACAGTGTTAATACGTGTTATTATTGTTGGTGCATTTGTCAACAATGAACTGGATCCATTTCTGTTTTCATCAAAGCCTTCTACTAGAAACTAATTTAGCTTCTATTCAGACCGTCACAAGTAAAAAACAAGAAATAGAATCAAATAAATTAACGCAAAAATAGTATAATAAACTTATTTTTTCCTTAAATCAGAAATGTTAAATGTAAATGTACTCCAGGTGTAACTCAAGTCTTATTCTATTGTTGCTTATATTCCACATCATTCATCCAAATCTGTAAAGTAACTAAAGGTATTAAATAAATGTAGTGGAGTAAAAGTACATAATGTACCTCTGATCTGTAGTGGAGTGGAAGTACACAGTAGCATACAATGGAAATACTCAAGTTAAGTACAAGTACCTCAAATGTGTACTTAAGAACAGTACTTGAGTAAATGTACTTAGTTACTTTACACCACTGGCAGTCTACACTTCACTACACAAGTTGAATTTAAAAGTATCTTAAAAACCTTAAAACTCCCAGTATATTAGGATAAAAAAAAGGTTGAGTCTCTGGGCTCTCACCTCGTGCCAGCAGAGCTGCATGATGTCATAGATTGTGGGCGTCGCCATTTTCGGCCTGTAGCGGCGGTGACCTTTGGTTACCAAGGTAACGACCTCGTGGTTCTGACTCTGTTCGAATGGCATGCGACCCTCGGCAGGGCTGGACTGGGACTGCAAATCGGCCCTGGCATTTAGACCCAGACCGGCCCAAATCCATAAAACAAACGAATAGTAGCGGTTCCTGACAAGAAGAATAAGTCAGTATAATATAAAAAAACGCTATTATTATCCTTTTTACGTACCAGGGGCAAACAAAACTAATACATACCACAAGTATGTGTAACTATCAATCATTAGAAATTAGACCTTCAAACCCTCTCACAAAGCGAACAGTGACCGAGCACTAATAGGGAGGTCTGGTGGGGTATGCCCCCCCCAGAAGAATTTTTTTTAAATAACCCCTTAAATGATGACTTCTAGTGAATTTAGGGGGGGGGGACCCCATAGTGCCCTGCCTCCCCTTTCTATGACAACACAATAGAGATAGGACCAGATGAGTCTACAGGATGAGTCGACGGCATCTTTTTTATATACATTGACGCTTTCATTTAATTTTTCCATCCTTTTTTTAATCGCTGTAATTGTATCGCCTTTTTCATCTGTACACACGACACCTATTGCACGTCTGTCCGTCCTGGGAGAGGGATCCCTCTTCTGTTGCTCTCACAGAGGTTTCTTCCTACTTTCCACTGTTAATTGTGGGGTCTGTTTTGGGGAGTTTTTCCTTGAGCGCTGCAAGGGTCTAAGGACAGAGGATGTCGTACCTGTACACACTGTGAAGCCCTCTGAGACTAATTGTAATTTGTGATATTGGGCTATATAAATAAAATGTGATTGATTGATTGACGCACGCAAGGGGCTATAGTGCAAGTCTTAGGCGGCTGGTTTCTCAGAACCTCACAGAGCACACAGAACTGAAGGAACACAGGCTTAACCAAAAATACTATCCACTGTCTTTATTTTTTTTCCTGAGAATAGGTTTGAAAGAGACAGATTTAAATTTACAAAGAGAGTTGAAGCAACATTTGACAGAAAACCCACATAAATTACAAAAGTACACAACTAGCAAGATATATATACTGTATATATATATACTGTACACACAAAGTAACTTATATACTAGACTGAAATAACTCAAATGAATGCTTGTTGTGGAGAGGGGCACTATGTCCAGCGTCCATTCCTCGGTGTGTGTGTGTGTGTGTGTGTGTGTGTGTGTGTGTGTGTGTGTGTGTGTGTGTGTGTGTGTGTGTGTGTGTGTGTGTGTGTGTGTGTGTGTGTGTGTGTGTGTGTGTGTGTGTGTGTGTAGTTGGGGGGCTTTGGGAGAGTCAAAAAGGATGCAGGTGACCTCTTTGGTCCCTGATAGAGGTCCATACAAATAGGCATTGACATAACAATACCACACAGTTAATGGTCAAAGCTACATGTGTGCCTCCATTTTTTAATCTATTTCTATATTATTCATTCTATATATTGTCAATCAAAACTACCACAAAAAGCTGATTATAAACATTTTGTTCAGGTCCCAAAAGACCACTGTTGCCCTTATAACCACATAAGTAAATAAACTAAACAAAACAAGCTGCCATCTGACAGTAATTGTTCATGAATGGTGGTTAACAAAATAATGACATTCTTTCAATGAGACAACGTATCAGAGTCCCATTAAGCTATATTTTAACTTGCCAGGGAAAACCTAAAAAAGCCAGCTTACTAGCTTGTAGGCTAACGAATGTTTCTCTAATAATATGTGTCTTATTAGTGCTTCATCAAGGGGATATTAATGGGTTCCAGAACTACAGAGTATCATAACCTTAATAATAATCTTTTCCTAATTTTCTTAGCTTCTACTTACCGCGAGTTCTCCTCCCTCTCCCCACTCGCGCTGATCTCTCTCCCTCTCATCATCTTCCTCACCACCAATATCGGCCACGGGTGCTGAAGATGGACCTGCACCTGTACTAAACATGTCGGTTATTTTGACACAAGCGGCAACATCAGCACGAAGGGCCTGCTTTTTTCTTGCCTCGAAAAAAAAGGCAGTTTAGCTTCAACGGCCGGCTCACCTCCTGGGGGCATGATTTAATGATGCACACCGAGCGGCCCAAAGGGGGAGGTGATTAAAGATTTGATTGGGCCGGCCCAGTGTCAATTACTAAAAACATTTAAACAGAGGGCCAATCTACCCGTCTTATGGGCCGTGACTTCAGAAAAAAAAAAATTGACGTGTCGGCCCAAAAGGCACGTCGGCCCACCGGGAAAATGCCCGGTATGCCAGATGGCCAGTCCAGCCCTGACCCTCGGTGAAAACCTCCCACATCAAAACGGCTGGAAACAAAACAAACAAACAAACAAACAAACAATGAGTCCGAAGCTTAATTTGTTGAAACTTTGCCGAAGCTTGAATGAATAAATGGTAAAATATGAAAACAAGGTGGTATTTCTTCTGCACATTTAATCACCTAATGACACATTTTTCCAATTAAAACATCTTGACCCTACTTGGTTCTTTTTAAAATCAGTATTATATAGAATAATTCACTATAGGGACTTCATTTGGTTCGGTTTTTAGCGAGAATGCAATGTAATGTTATCGGTCAGTTCGTGCACGTCTACGTAAGTACTTTATTTTACTAATATCCATACTATAAATCTTATCTTCATGCAGTATCATATTTCTACCATATAATATACCTTAGCCCATACTGTACCATGTAGCATATCATGTTCGTATGTCACTACATATTCCTAAATACATAGTAATTGTTGCACCACATTTTGCACTTTGTCTCGGTAGTTGTTCAATTTAATACAAAATATCCACCTAGTTGAATTCAGCTAAAAATTCAGCCCTCATATATATATTTTAGCAAACACTAAGATACGCTGCCTGTATGTCATGTCTGGATGCTAGCCCTTGATTTTGTGAATCTTTGCGATGTTGATGTGAAAGTGAACGTACCGAAGGACCAGACGTCGGACTTGCTGCTGTATTTGCAGAAGTTAAAGACTTCGGGAGGCGACCACTTCACCGGGACTTGGCGCCCGATGAGCTGGTGTACTGGTCGTCTAACACGTATCTACAAAACACAAATCGACATTTTAATGGTACACGGAAACAATTAGTTCTTACGAATATTTAAAGGAAATATTAAAATATAGTTAAAAATAACTATAGAACTCTTCCTCTGTGGCCGCAGACCCTCGGGTGCTGAGGGTCCACCCGGCCCGTCTGAGAGCAGGGAAACAAAAGAGTAACGCAGGAATTTATAATAATAATAATGAATTCGATTTTTTATTAAAGCGCTTTTTCAAGTGCTCAAAGTGATTTACATTACATATTACACATATTGGACATATTTGATAAAACTAACGTTAATATCTAGGCCGTCTCCGATACCGAACTCCGGTGCTGATAAGGCTCCGGTGAACGGCCGTCCAATCTTTTTAGGACTAAAGCCCCCAGAATCTACACGCAAGATCAACGTAATCTTTTTAGGGGGGCATTTACAGCGTGGCCTCTAACACCAAACTACCCGTCGTATCCCTATTTTAGGCACTCCAGCCACGGATGTCCGACCGCTAGGATAGCAGAACGGTGTGTGTAGTGTAGTAGGTTCACCCCTCTCGTTCTGTTCCTTTCCTCTGATATTTAATAATAGATAGAACATTATTAGATGGCTGCACTTTGGTTAACAGACTAACATTGATTTCCTCAATTTATAAATTGACAGGCTCTGTAATTATACCATAACCTTTTCTCCTCTATCCCTTAACTCGTCTTCCTATCAGATTTACTTATTTACTATCTACTCTATATCAGGATTAAAGAACAAATTATCTGGTTGATTTTTTATTTTCAGGATTGAATGTTCAAACTAAGGCCTAAAACCTGGCATTTCATAAGAAAGTGACTAATATATAAACCAAATCTAATATTGGATCAAATACTACACCAAATGGACAGACACAGATTAAACATAAAGTCCCCTGGTTTGTCTCTAGAGTCTAACTGCCATGAGAAAATCAAATCAATGTTCCAAAATCCGCCACTAGATGTCGCTCATTGTACCAATACGGTTTATTTAATACATATCATATTATTATTATAGTAAAAGGGATCGCCTTGGCAACAACCTGATCCATACAGGCAGCCCTAAATAATAACAAGTAACCATCGTGTGTGGTGCTATCTGTAGTTGTCTGTCTTATTTTTTGGTGATTTCATATTGTTTTCACAGAGCTGTGAACATGAATTTCCCCCTGGGGACAATAAATCTAATCTAAACTAATTTAATATTCAATCCATAGACTGTATATATAAATGGACGTAGGGTCCGTGACGTCACCCATAGGATTCTGCAGAGTTGCCGAGAAGCCCTTAGTAGGCGGAGTCGGCCACTAACGGCTCGACAGTGGCGTCAGAGTCTAACTCCCGCCGGCTCCAAATAAGGACAAAGAGGCGGAGCCGAGGCGGGACCTGCTGCCTCCGAGCTGGAACTTCCAGAGCTAGCTGAAGCTACCAAGCTAAGCTAACATGCTCACCATCTGCAGAGTTGCCGTCGCATTGTACGTTTCTAAGGTAAGCGGACATGAGACTATTCAGCAAAACTATAAATAATAATCTAAGTTGAGTTTTTAGCATAATACTTCAGAATCTTAAAATCCCTTGACGTTTGTATGCAATGTGCTAAATTAAACACTGGAATCAAGCAAAATATTAATATGTTTGCATGACATTAGTTATTTATATTTTGCCATCACTTAATTATACGTTTAATACATTTAAGTTAAGCTAAGGTACATGTGATGATAGCTAGTTAGTGCTCTTACCTGTGAGGCCTCCTCCAAACAGCATTATAACCAGACTGTATCATTAAAACTACAAGTACCAGTTCTAGATCCTTGACTTTAGACAAACAATTCAAAAGACAAAATGTATTTAAAGACCAATCTTTATTTGAAGGTGCCTCTTAACCTGAGATATTAGTTATACAGTAATAGTATTGACAATCTAAAAAAACTGAGCAACTCAACAGTCAACTTTATATTTCTTATTGTCTAAAGCATTTATTATTTTCATTTTTCCCCTCTCATATTCAGTGTGGACGGATTGAGACAGCGTGGTGTCCAGAGAGCTGCAGAGACTTCAGAGAGAAACCTCCGTGTGATGGACGTCCAGTCTGTTGGTTTGGAGAGGACTGAGGGTCTTTCCTCTGTGAGGACCAGACCTGATGGAGGAGCCCATGCATAGCTGATACCACCTGCACAGGCCTTGTCTGTCACTTTATTTGACTAAATGTGTTTACTTATACATTTAATAGGTTTACACCTTCTGTCCATATGTGCTTTTTATTTAAAACATGTTTGATTAACTTTTGGTTCACATTTCAATAAATTGAATTTGTATTTGCACTCCTTTTGTCCATTATTCTTACTGAAAATGTTAGATTACACATTCACATCTGACTGAAGATTGGCCCCATTTATTTGCGTTGCAAACTCTGCGGTACAAGGTACATGTTGTGAAGCTCATGAAGTGAGGCAAATAGAATTAATCAGCTGATGGAGTGTAGATGTGGAAATAGGTGCATTCGATCAGCTGACTGTGTTTTCACAATAAAAATGGTTTCTTAGTGAATGTCCTGTACTGGTCTTAACATCTCATAACATCAGCTTTTAATTTTCCTATTGGATGTTTTTCTTAACCCTCAGAGAAGGAGAAAATGTTGAGTCGTGTCTTTCAGGCATGTCCTTTCCTAACAAAAATTACAGGAAACATAAAGCATATTATTGCAGAACAAGTGTGTTATTTATGAAAGAGGTGTGTTTGTGTTTAGGGGCTGTAGATATAATTATTTTGTAATTGTAATGTTTTTATTTATTTCAACAGTGAGCTACAAAGACAATCAGATTATGAATGAACAGTATGAAATTCATCAACATTGAAATGTATTTTATTATCAAAATAATATTGAACTGTTATCAAAACTTAGTGCAACTGTAGAAGCTTGCTCTGTTGTCTCACTGAAAGAATAACTTTTACCACGTTTTTACAGACAATATTGAGAGATAAATAGCAGTTCTCACTATGCGTTAAATAGCTTTGCCTTCAATACCTTAAATTAGAAAGCTGACAGTCATATTGCTTGTTAACATCTAAATGTAACCCTTTGCATGGAAAAAACCCTCAACTTCACTGATGTGTAGGTGATCTAGTATTTAGTATTGTTTAATGGAATGTATATCAGTGTATTAAAGTCAATACTTCATTTATTTAAACCAATATCTTTCTTGATTCTTTGTACAGTATGAAAAAAGAGTATTTGTACCTGTGCTGAAGTTCACTGCTGTGAGGAGTCCAGTTCTGTCTCTCACTCTCTGGTCCAGCCTGTCTGCATCACCTGCACACTTTAAACAAACAGATATATATGTAAAGAACCATGTGTACAAACAATATAACTTATTCTCTTCTGTTGAACATGTTGGATTGTGTATTGTCCGAGTCAGGGTCCTTTTTATTTTACTGTAACTTTGGAAGTTGTGTTACCAATGCTTACTATTTATTTGATACCAATTTGGTAATGCAATTAATAAAAACAACAACGTTTGGGTTCGTTCTTCAGATGACTGTGACGTTAACGTGTAAGCTCAATAATGAACTCCAGCTCAACCAACCATATTGTAATATCTAAGTAATCATCTTGAAATATGACATTAATAATTGTAATATACACACATCTTATTGTGAGGTTGATTTCACATACACTACTTCGACGTTAGCTTGTCTACATACTTGAGCATAGCCAATTTAAATTAACCTAAGCGATGCATAAAGTTCCTACCTACATAATAAAATATCTCTCTAAGTTACAAGGATGACCTTATTTTATCAACCTCAAACAGAAGCCTTTTGTTCTACAGTATTATCCCACTTAACGCTTAACACTTGTCTATTTCGTTTTAACCTTTATATATACAGTCTATGGTTTTAAATTAACTTGGAGGCTAAGATTAGCATCGTTAGCACCGATGTAGCTACCACTCGCTTACACGCTAACCCAAGCCTTAACATTCATTACGTATCATAAACACATAAATAAAGTACTCGAATTTCACTTACCGCAAAACGGCATTCATGCACCGTCTGTTTTAACCGCAGAGCGAGTCACAATAGTCCCATATATAAGCATGAAGAACAAACAAACACGGCCGGGGTCAAGTTGTGTTCCCTGGATGAACTGGGCAGGCAGAGTCCCTGTAGCTTCACGGAGACGGAGCAGCTAGCAGAGAGACAAGAAGCTAACAGCAGCAGTCACTTGACAGAGCTGTCACTCAATGTGACCACGCCCTAATTTATGCAAAAACTTTAAGACCTAATATAAATAAAAGGGTCATGTTAGAAAACAATTCACTCACAGATTCATAATCATGAAGGTGGAATCTAACTATATCTATAATAAAATGTATTGCAGCCAGGGCTTGTATCTGCTGTGAAATTGGGCTTTTTAACATGGGGGTCTATGGAAATTGCACCTTTCTGCAGTCATCGCCTATCGGCCAATATATGAACTGCAGTTTGTGGCACTTCCGTATTGGCGTCCCGGCTCTTCCCCAGAGTTTGCCGCTTGATTCAATCCCACACTTGGCGAATGAGAACATAAATTCGTAACTTACCTCGTTTAAAGCACTTTTGTTGTAATAGTATGGATTTAGTTGACACTACTAGCCGAGTTTCTTTTATCCAATATTTCGTGGGCAGGTACATTGAATTAGAAGAAGACGAAGAAGAGGTAGAAGAAGAAGTAGTAGAAGAAGAAATATACTAACGCTACAAACAGGCACAACACTGTTACTCTGTTTTTACTGACATGTAACATTTTATTTCACCTTGCTCTATGTTTTTTAACGCACATTCAAAAACGGGAACATTTTCTGCAGTTTCAACCGGGTACCGGCCACCGGAAACAGGGACGTTTTGGTCACACATCCGACTGTGTTTACAGCTAAGCACACACGCTAACATTAATTAAGACTACAAGCTCACTTGGGGTTGAGGCTTTTTTACACGTTGCTTGACTGCCTGCCCACATATCTGATCTAGACATAGTAACGTGTATTGGGGAAGATAATTATTTAAAGTTATTTCATAATTGTGACATTTATTGTACTTTTTGATGGATGAATGATGCTCAAAGTGAGGGGGCAAAGAATACAACTGAGGGGGCAATGCCCCCTTTTGCCCCCTCGTGGCGCCGGCCCCGCCTGGAGGAGAATCCCTCTGTTAGGGCGGCTGTGGGTCAGTGGATAGAGTGCTGGACTTCAAATCAGGGGGTACCAAGTTCGAGTCCCTCTGCATGTTGTTGTGTCCCTGGGCAAGACACTTCACCCCAAATTGCTCCTGTGGGGATTGACCACAGTATTGCGTCTAACAAATGACATGTAATGTAATGTAATATAATGTTAATGGGAGACTCCCTGGTAATTAGGGCAGCTTCAGAACCCACAGTCCCTTACCCCACCCTCTCTTGATCCCCAAATATATCAATCAAAACAATGCAAATGTAATATCAAACACAGCCATAGTCAAACATTAATGTCACAGCAGTGATATTACCACATCAGCAGAGCATATGTCATATTTCAACATTCATCAAAACCACCTCAACCACCTCAACCAATGTGAAACTATAGTTTAACCTTAGCAGAGTTTATATTCCCCTTAAACAATTTAAATCCAAATGATCAACTAATGTGAGCCTTTTCCACGGAAGGGTGTTCTTACCTCACTCTAAGACCAAGCAGATACTTTCAGAAACCATGAGAGAGAGACCAGGAGTTGGGTCGAAATGTACAAAGTACAAACCGGTTTTATTAAGGTTTTAACAAAAATGGAGGATTAAAAGAACCCTTAAAAAATAACAAAGACACCAAGTCATACAATAGCAACAGGTTCACAAGTCAAATGTCTCGTTCCTTCTTCTCCATCCTTCTTTATAGTCCTCTTCCTCCTCCCTCTCTGCATCAGATGGTCTCCCCCTTTCTCTCTTTCAGTCAGAAGGAGGTCACAACTGTTCAACTTTTAATTATTGAACATTAAAAAATGTAAGGTTTAAAAATTAAACAAATACAAACTTATAGTACTGACATGTAATTTTAAAGAGAGGGAATATGAACATTTTTCATGGAAGCAGAACACATTGTCAATGTCATGTTTTTAGAATCAAATAATTTTCTTTAAACATTTCTATTTCAAATATGCAAACTTTATACTTTAATTCATTAACAGAGACTTCATTTATTAACAGAGACAAATAAGGACAGCTTGGCTCTACGATTCGCTGGCCCAGGAAGTTGATTCAAATCTGTGCGTAGGCCGCCTGCATCCTATGCCTCATTGTCTTCATACCCGCTGTAACCGCTCTCAATGTGTCTAAAACCACAAGCGCCTTCTCTGAATGGTATCTGGAACTTTTAGGCTTTTATTGCACCATCTAGAATGTTTAATGTGCATAGGTCAAAAGTTCAGAAGGTTCTGTCTAGTTTCACATGCCTGGTTTCATATGCCTGAAACAACATGAAGGAAACATACATCCTTTCCATTCACAGCCAATTTAGCATATTTTTATCAATGGTAAGCTTAATAGAGGTAGGTGAGGTAAAGGTCAGGTCTGACACGGCCACTTAAACAGCAGAACTGTCAACAATATAACAGTCAATGCTGTGGACAATACCCACAGTATTGACTTATTTGATATTGACATTATTTGATATTGATAGTATTATCACTTCCTGTCCCCTGGTTTGGAAGTCAATGGTTTTCTGAATGTGTGTTTGGTTGTTTGCCTGAAATAAGGTCTGTGGTTAACACAAGCTGAAGAGACTTTTGTTCCACGACATAAAATACGTCAGTAAATACCTCACTGGTGGATTTAAAAACGGAGGATGCTAACGAGTGTGTAAATGAGACGACTAAACGTCATCATGCTCAACATTAGCCTCCTTTAGCTTAGTGGTGGTGACGTGAAGTCATGTGACCGTGCTGTAGTTCCTTTATAGCCCAACATTAGCCACCTTTAGCTTAGCGGTGGTGACGTGAAGTCATGTGACTGTGCTGTAGTTCCTTTATAGTCCAACATTAGCCGCCTTTAGCTTAGCGGTGGTGACGTGAAGTCATGTGACCGTGTTGTAGTTCCTTTATAGCCCAACATTAGCCTCCTTTAGCTTAGCGGTGGTGACGTGAAGTCATGTGACCGTGTTGTAGTTCCTTTATATCCCAACATTAGCCGCCTTTAGCTTAGCGGTGGTGACGTGAAGTCATGTGACTGTGTTGTAGTTCCTTTATATCCCAACATTAGCCGCCTTTAGCTTAGCGGTGGTGACGTGAAGTCATGTGACTGTGTTGTAGTTCCTTTATATCCCAACATTAGCCGCCTTTAGCTTAGCGGTGGTGATGTGAAGTCATGTGACTGTGCTGTAGTTCCTTTATAGTCCAATATTAGCCGCCTTTAGCTTATATTATAAAAATAACATACTACCAATAATAATATCCCAGCAAAATACATAACAAATATTATCTTTTACCATATTCATGATTTTCTGTGTGTGTTCTGTTTGTATCAACCAATATTTGTACTTCTTTTAGTCTAATATTTTATCTTTTCAACAGAATTCTCACGTGGTGGAGGGGCAGCACCAGGAAGGCCCCGCCCCCTTCGCACTCCGTCACCACGGCGATGAAGCAGGGATTGGCTGAGCAGTAGAGGTTGTCATGGACACCACGTGTGATTGGCACCCCGTAGTAGCTGTGCTCCTTATTGGAAGGCTTCCCAAAACGTGACGAAACTTTGAGCATCGGAAAGACGAGCGCCACGACATCTGGAGGGGGAGAGGTTTGGAAAACTTTAGAGTGTGTGTGTGTGTGTGTGTGTGTGTGTGTGTGTGTGTGTGTGTGTGTGTGTGTGTGTGTGTGTGTGTGTGTGTGTGTGTGTGTGTGTGTGTGTGTGTGTGTGTGTGTGTGTGTAGGTGTGTAGGTTTGTGTGGAACTTGGGCAGCTTTATTATCTGGTCTCATGAATAATCCAATCAGCTGTCTTTCATAATCTTATCAATAATGCATCAATTTCTTCAATAACTTCTTAATCATTTGCACACAAACACACACACACACACACACACTGATAAATCCTCCGTCCAGAACAGTTTGTCCGTGTTTATCGGTACATACACACTTTATGTCCTCCTGACTTTTGACCTTTACAAGAGATCAGCTTACTGCGGCGGAAAAAAACACACATTTCCACTTTAAATACCCTCCGAAATTATGAAATATAACAGAAAACCACTAAATACCTGCTATGATGTCCACAGTTAGTTCAGCATCAAATTCATGGACTTGTTTAAAGTATGTTATATTTTATTTCCCTGCCTTTAACGTTTTTATTGTTTTAATGCCATTGAAGACAACTTTTGATCAGACAACGACAAAGGTAAGCCATATCGCCGTTTTAGCTACCTAGCGCCACGTGTTGTGATGTCTGTTTTTGTTTATAAAGTGGCGAGTTCTTATCATAGAGTGATGATATATACACCCATCGATTCTGTGTACTCTCACAATGCTAGTCGATGAGTTGGATTTTCAGTTACGATAAGTAATAAGGGTGTTATGAGTGAGTTTCTGTGCACACGCCCTTAGCATTTTTTCGCTCGTGGCTAATTCAGAGGCTGAGCGTTAGTGGGTTTTTTGCAAAAAAAAGAAAAAAAGATCAGTTAGCTGAGTTTCTCCCCATTACATGGATATAAAACATTCATAGTTTATTAAATATTAAGAAGCCCTCAGACGCTGTTTCCTGCAGATGATGCGTGATGGGGTTCAACAGGTTAAAAAATGCAGCTGTTTGTTTGTGTTTCAATAAAGTTAAAACGTCAATAATTAAGTTGAATTTAAAATGTAGGGGAATAAAGTAGAAATATTGAGTAAAAGAGACATTTGATTACAAGTCAAGAATAAGTGTGAATTGTGGGGAATAATGTTGACATTTTGAGAATAAATTGAGTAGAAATGTTAAAGATGAGGTTTAAATGTTAATTATCACGTACAATTCACAGGGAATTAATTAGAAATCTACCATAAAGTTGAAGTGTCGAGATAACATTTTTCACTGTAAAACTTTGCTTGTACTTCGTTTTTCCAACCTTTTTATAGAAATAAATAAAATAACATATATGTTAATATAAATAACAGAATGTCGACTTACCTCAGATACAGTCATGTTGGACTCACTGACTTCTCCTCCTGCAGACAAACTGTTAATATATTCTCAAGATGGTAGTGGAAGAGCGATGGCTGAGTCCTGTGTGTGTGTGTGTGTGTGTGTGTGTGTGTGTGTGTGTGTGTGTGTGTGTGTGTGTGTGTGTGTGTGTGTGTGTGTGTGTGTGTGTGTGTGTGTGTGTGTGTGTGTGTGTGTGTGTGTGTGTGTGTGTGAGAGTCTTCTTCTTCGAGTCCGTAGCAATCTCAGATGTCGTTCTGCCAGTATCGGGCACAGGCCACAGCTGATGGGGTAGGTTCTGCCAGCTCTTCTGGACTGCACCAGGGGGCATCGGCACATTCCAGTAGGTGGGACATTGTCTGCACTGATCCACAGCTGCACGTGTCTTCTGTGGTGTAGTTCCACACTTTCATCAGTGCTTTGCACCTCCCCTGTTCCACACACAGTCTATTAAGTGACTTCCAGGTTATCCAGCCAAGGTCGTGGCCACTAGCGAAGCTTTCCGTTGTTTGATTCCTCTGTCCAGCCATTCAAGAGCTCGTGTGTCATGTCTTTGCCATTCATCTTCCCAGATGTTGGTCCTTGCTGCTTGTTTGGTTGTCTGGAGGGGCAGGACTGTCTGCACAAAACTGGCTCTGGATCGGAGCCTGCGTGGGGGTGCTACATGGCCATGCAAGGGGTGTCTGATGTCTGTGTTCTCCGTTCATCTTGAGCGATACCTAGTCGTCTGATGTGCGGGGGAGAGATGCCAGCTAGCGCATAGAGGCACGGGACAGGTGTTGTCTTAACGCATCCCGTGATGATGTGGCAGGTGTTATTCAAGGCTGTGTTGACCAGTTTGGTGTGACGTGATCGGCTCCAGCTTGAGCAGGCATACTCTGCTGTAGAGAAACACAGGGCCATGGCAGTTGCACGGGTTGTTGGTGGATCTGCGCCCCACTTGGAGTTCACTAGTTTGCGCAGGATGTTGTTGTGGGTGTTGACCTTGGCTTTGGTGTTCTCCAGGTGTTTCTTGAAGGAGAGTGTCCTATCCAGTGTAACACCAAGATACATGGGATGCATATGGTTGGACAGTTTGTGGCCATCCCAGGTGACGCTCAGTTCATTTTTAGCGTCTCGGTTCCTCAGGTGGAAGCTGCATAGTTGGGTTTTTGATGGGTTGGGTGTCAGGTGGTTGTTATTGTAGTAGCTTGACATTTCTTGGAGGGCACTTTCAAGGACAGGCTCAATCTTCTGGAGGTCTACTTGTTGGGTGGTGATGCAGAGGTCATCTGCGTAGATGAAACGCTGGCATTCTGGGGGTAATGGCTGGTCATTTGTGTATAGGCATCTTCATCATTTGATTGCGTAGGTAAGTATACAGAGATTGGCCTACTGGCAGTATCAGATTATATCCTCTTGGATGTATGTCTCATTCAACCAGCGTATCCCAGGCTGCACCACGGCGAGGTTTCTGTATGTGTGAGAGTGAGTGAGTGTGTGTGTGTGTGTGTGTGTGTGTGTGTGTGTGTGTGTGTGTGTCTGTGAGATGTCTTGACGTCTCTCCTCAACTTCCACATTAGCTTAGCTGTTTATGCACGGCTGCACGTGCACAAACAAAACTTTACATCAGATACTGCTGCAGCTGCAGCTGCACAGACACACAAACACACACACACACACAAACACACACACACACCTCCTCCTCCTATCGCACCATAAAGCATCTCCTAAAGCATCTGGTAAAGCATCTAAGGCAACTAATGAACCGAAAGCAGCTATATAAGTGAAATAAGCTCCTATAGCACCTAAAGCACCTCCTAAAGCACCTAAAGCACCTCCTAAAGCACCTAAAGCACCTCCTAAAGTACCTAAAGCACCTACTAAAGCACCTACTAAAGCACCTAAAGCACCTCCTAAAGCACCTAAAGCACCTCCTATAGCACCTAAAGCACCTCCTAAAGCACCTAAAGCACCTCCTAAAGTACCTAAAGCACCTACTAAAGCACCTACTAAAGCACCTAAAGCACCTCCTAAAGCACCTAAAGCAACTAAACCACCCACTAAATCACCTCCTAAAGCACATAAAGCACCTAAAGCACCAAAAGCACATCCTAAAGCACTTCCTAAAGCACCTCCTAAAGCACCTCCTAAAGCACCTCCTAAAGCACCTACTAACGCACCTCCTAAAGCACAGAATTCACCAAAAGCACCTAAAGCAACTAAAGCACCTCCTAAAGCACCTCCTAAAGCACCTCCTAAAGCACCAAAAGCACTTCTTAAAGCACCTAAAGCAACTAAAGCACCTTTTAAAGCACCTCCTAAAGCACCAAAAGCACTTCCTAAAGCACCTACTAAAGCAACTAAAGCAACTAAAGCAACTATAGCACCTCCTAAAGCACCTCCTAAAGCACCAAAAGCACTTCCTAAGGCACCTACTAAAGCAACTATAGCACCTCCTAAAGCACCTCCTAAAGCAACAAAAGCACTTCCTAAAGCACCTACTAAAGCAACTATAGCACCTCCTAAAGCACCTCCTAAAGCAACAAAAGCACTTCCTAAAGCACCTACTAAAGCAACTATAGCACCTCCTAAAGCACCTTCTAAAGCACCAAAAGCACTTCCTAAGGCACCTACTAAAGCACCTAAAGCACCTAAAGCACCTAAACCACCTAAAGCAACTAAAGCACCTAAAGCACCTAAAGGACCTAAAGCACCAAAAGCACCTTCTAAAGCACCTACTAAAGCACCTAAAGCACGTAAAGCACCTAAAGCACGTAAAGCACGTAAAGCACTTCCTAAAGCACGTAAAGCAAATCCTAAAGCACGTAAAGCACGTAAAGCACCGAAAGCACGTAAAGCACGTAAAGCACGTAAAGCACTTCCTAAAGCACCTGAAGCACTTCTTAAAGCACCTAAAGCACGTAAAGCACCGAAAGCACGTAAAGCACGTAAAGCACCGAAAGCACGTAAAGCACGTAAAGCACGTAAAGCACTTCCTAAAGCACTTCCTAAAGCACTTCCTAAAGCACTTCCTAAAGCACCTGAAGCACTTCTTAAAGCACCTAAAGCACGTAAAGCACCGAAAGCACGTAAAGCACGTAAAGCACCGAAAGCACGTAAAGCACGTAAAGCACCGAAAGCACGTAAAGCACGTAAAGCACGTAAAGCACTTCCTAAAGCACCTGAAGCACTTCTTAAAGCACCTAAAGCACGTAAAGCACCTAAAGCACGTAAAGCAAATCCGAAAGCACGTAAAGCACGTAAAGCACCTAAAGCACGTAAAACACTTCCTAAAGCACCTAAAGCACCTAAAGCACTTCCTAAAGCACCTACTAAAGCACCTAAAGCATGTAAAGCACTACCTAAAGCACCTAAAGCAACTAAAGCACCTAAAGCCCCTAAATCCCCTAAAGCACCTAATGCACTTCCTAAAGCACCGAAAGCACCTAAAGCAACTAATGGCGCGTTTCCACTACAGCGCGCAGCCCGGTTTAAGAGGGCTGTGACGTCAGCGGCCCGTTTGTGGTTGCGTTTCCACTTGGCCTAGTACCGGCCGGCTGGTCCTAATTCTCAGTTTTTCTGGCCTCATAAAATCGTGGGGCCAGGGCCGAGAGAACCGGGCTGAGTTTGTGACGTCAACGCTCTCGGCTGCTGATTGGTCGGAGAGAATCGTCACAATCTGCGCGCGAGATAATCCATTTTTACAAACAGCATTTTTGTTAACAGAGGAGCTACAACAATGGCAAAGAAAAGCACACCATGGTCGGTCGAGGAAGTGACGACGTCCATTATATTGCAGATGATAAGGTCCAGCGGGTGCTCGACGGGACAACTCGCAATATCAAAGTCTTTCAGGAGGTCTCTACACAGACACTGGACTCTCCAACGGCGTTACTGGAGTCTGCATGGTACGTTTTTGCTAACGCTGTTATTTGCTTGAAAGCTTTGTGTCCCTGCTTTGTGTCCCTATCTGTTTTAAAGCTCACTTCTAACAAATAAGTCTATTTTATCCTTACATTTATGTTCGACAACCCCGATGGAGCCCCGAAGGCTAGCTAGGCAGATAGCATTAGCGAGAGCTATTGTTTGCTAACACCATATGTGCCATTGTTTACGTTCAGTTTGTCTTTTCTATAGTTGTTGTTGCTATTTATAGTATTGTGCTGCAGTAGTTTGTGGAATTTACAAGTCATGTTTCTGTTCTAGATGATTACATTGGGACTAGCGAGGAGGAACAGTTCCGAACAACGTCCTCTGCATCAACAGCACAAACCGAGGAGGAGACGATCTGGCCCTGCAGGAACGGCAACTGGCCCAGCAGAATCAATGCCATGTCTTATCTTATTGCTTGTTGATAAATAATTGCACCCACCAGCGATCACACAGAAAGATGGCATCATCTAGGCGTCCCTCTGCAGTCAGAAATATCATAAACACCATCGTCCACAAAGCACTGTACAGGGGTTTATGGATTTAAGAGAATACTTATCACAGTGAAACCTTTATCATCTGTTGCAATTAAAGCAAATAAGAGAATAAATACTTGGTTAAATAATACATTTGAACTCTTTAGCAGGACAACTCTGCATACTGTTTGAAATTGAGTTTGCTAGCTTGAGGTCCTCCTCTAAAACATAACATTACATATTTTGTAATGGTATTAAGAATACATGATAAATACATGTAGAAAAATTACTCAATTGTAATACCCTCGTTGTGCCAGACTCAAACACATTGCTTATATATTTCAAAGAGAAGAGAACAAAAGAAAACACCTATACAAAGAGAGCGGTGCACAGCGCTTAATATTTACTTGCACTATATTTCTGTTGATCTGGGTTATTGTGTTGCACTGTTGGAGGAGCCTGTGACCTAAGATGTTCATTGTCATAACTACACTAGCTATGTTCGTATGACAAAATAAAAAACCTTGAACCTTGAGGCTGTGTCTTTCAGACAAACCATCATAATCATATTATTTTATGCTGTGGATACTTTAGCCTCCATCCATGTTAACAATTTTTTACACTTGCATTTATGAATATAGTTCTGTTGTGTTTTACACTTTTGTATTTATGTTTATAGTTTGCTTTGATATTTGCTTAATTTATTAGATTATTATTATTATGGGGGCAGTACTGGTGCTTGAAATTCAAATATTTACTAAATAGTCAATTCTGATAACATTATTTTGGTTTAAATAATTTGACAAACACATGTATGTGAAAAAGAAAAGATGTATTTATGTTCAATACAATGAATATTTAGGTATTACATTATACATTCTAGGTATTCAGGTAGCGCATCAGACCCAAGTAACATGTAATGTAATGTTGACTAACTTATAACGAGCAAAACATTCCGGTTTTTAACATATATTATACAATTCCGCCTTTTCATTTTATACACAAATGTCGCTTTCTCACAATGTCCTCAGTATTTATTGCTTTTATCAATGAATAAACATGTATTACATTTTGCAAACATGAAAAAACACATCAGTTTTACACATTTTTAAACACCTTAATTCCTGAATGACAACTTCGCTGTTTTCTGTTCATAATGCCCTCTTTTGAATTCATGTAATGAACGTAGGTTTTCCTCAGGCATCCTGAAGTTCTCCACCCACTGAGTGTGTGAAAGATGGAACAATCACATTCCACCACTCGGTAGCTCGGTCGGTAACTTCTGAAATACACAAACAAAAGCATACATATTTTAATACGTAAAAGTGGTAGCTACAATTAATTAAATACTTGAAATACTTTGGTCGTATAGGGAGCGTGAGCCTAAACACATTGCTAGTTAGCGAACGTTAGCTTACCAAGTAGCATTGTAGTTAGTAGTGATTCGAGTCGTCCTGTAGTCTCTGCGGCGTAGGAGGACTGCCCGAACTCTCGCGTCAGCTTCTTCTATACGTCGCCTCTTTCGAAACAACTCTTGTCTATTTCTTGTGATAATAAACCACACAGCAAAAAACAAGCAAACGATCGCTTTCACATCTTCACATCTTCACATCCTCCATTGTTGTGTCGCATTGAAGATGACGTCACGGCAGTTTTAAGCAGCGTCGCTCCGCCTATACTGCGTTACTATAGATACTACCCCAGTTCCTAAACTGTAATGGAAACGCGCCATAAAGTGAGCTGGTCCTAACGAGGCCAATCGCGGCCCAGCCATACCGAGCGGGGCCGAGCGAGGCCGTATAGTGGAAACGCGGCATAAAGCACCTACTAAAGCACCTAAAGCACCTAAAGCACCTAAAGCACCCAGCAAGACGTCGGGGACATTTGGTGTTTTTTCATCAAGAACAAACCCAGGAGAGTCAACCATTGAGTTCACCACTGCAGTTTGTGTGGGAAGGATGGACAGGAGGATGGTGGCAAAGGGCAGGAGACTCCATCTTTTTAGGATCGCATACTGTGTATTTTTTGGGAGGGGAAAGAACAATGCATTATCAAACATTAGAGTTTGAGATACCAGTTCAAACCAGACCTTTTTGGAGAGGAATCATAATGTTATCTCATAGAGTGGTGAAGGGATTCACCAGTGGAGTATTTACTCTCCAACATGTCGATCGCGAGCTACCGGTAGCTCGCAAGCCCTCAATAAGTAGCTCGCCAAGAAAATCCAAAATGTAAAAAATACAAACAAAAAAAGGAAATGTAATACCCTATGCATAAACGAAACCTCAATCATAGCGAACTCTATCTACTTACAACAACTCTATATCTATCTAACACCCCTCCTCCCCCCACCCCCCACAATGAATATCGGCCAATCACGTTCTTGCTTGATTTCCGCGACCAGCGTTGCAGTCAGGAAGAAAAGCAAGGTGGAGCGGCACCTCACCACTTCATAAGGAGTTTGACCGTGATTGTCCTTCTGGCAGAATCTACACATCAGCCCCATTGAACACAGCCTAGTCCTGCCAGCCTATACAACACCTGAGGGTTTTTGTGTGTGTGTTGCAACTTACATATGTATTGCACTTGACGCACACACACGCATGGTGTAATTTCCACTGGGGACAGGGGAGACATGTCCCCCCCACTTTTCGAAATCCCGTTTGTGTCCCCCCACTTTACAAATATGTTTATTATTTATATTATTATTATTAAATATGCATAAATAAAAAGAAAGAATCTTTGAATAGATTTTCTTTTAGTAAACACTGAAAACGGGTCCCACAGACCCAAACAGCACACAAAAGTTAAAAGTAAGCATATAATAATGTTAAAATGTGCTAAATATATACACTGCAAAAAACTAAAAACAAGGAGTAAAAGTATCTCACGACTTGTTTAATTTTTTTAAGTAGCTCTCATCCTACAAAAGGTTGGAGACCCCTGCTCTACACACTGGTGAATGATTCCCAAGTTAAACTTGTATTGATCGGCATTGTGTAGACACAAAGATAATCAGGCTTTATTTCCTGGAGGAATACCAGGAATACATCTGGGATAAACTTCCTTTAGAAAAACTGCTTGTAGATTTGCTGGTTAATAAAAAAAATTATTAAATAAAAGATTGGATTTTAACATTTCACATCGTCATGAAGCAGTAATAAAATAAAATACTCCCTAAATGTCCTGTTTTAGGAACTTTACTTAAAGGGGACCTATCATGCAAAATGCACTTTTGTACGTCTTTTCTACATGAATATGTGTCCCCGGTGTTCCAGGGAACTCACCAAGTGTCAGAAAACACAACCCTCTCTATTTTCCTCCATACCCAAATCTCTAAAAAAGGGGCTGCAACGGATCTGATAAAAACTGATCCAGATTTGAACACTGTCCTGACGTCAGGACGGTGGCGCTACGGCTATTGGGCCAACTCCACCAATCAGGAGGAGACAGCCACGGCCATTGCCCTTCGAAAGTGCTGGAGACGCTGTAGTACATATGCCAGGCCTGTAGATGGTGCTGTTCTGCCCTTACACAAACAGAGCTAAAACATTTCAAATTGAGCAAAATGAGGCATGGCTAAAATGCATGATCTGTTTGGTATTTTGAAAACAAAAAAAGTATAAATATGCCTTATATAGGTATGGTCCTACACTATATTATTCAAATATAGCATGATAGGTCCACTTTAAGAAAAAGTAAAGAAGCATTGTCAGCAAAAGTTACTGAAAAGTTTGCAGAATCACCCGTTTTGCATCAACATGGGAGCAGCATCGTCTTGATAATTACAGTTATTTTGCGTATTCAGATTTACAAGAAATTTAATAAAATTCTCTTGAACTTGCCGTAGATTTCATATAATTTATATTTGAGATAGAAATTACAGCGTTTATATTTTGCAGAACTATAATTGTTTCATTTATTTATTTGTACTTTTGTAAAATCGCATAAAACATGGAAAACGTTGGATTTTGTCTGGATTTTTGTTTTTCTTTGATAATTTTACTTTATTTGACATATTACGTTTATTTGAATAAAACCTTTTGAAAAAAAACATTTAATACAATTAATTAAACTTTCACTTTATTTGACCTACATTACAACGTTTAGATGTTGCTGAACTACTGTATACATTTTATGTGAGTACAAACTGAAAATTATTTAAAAAAAAAGACATTTAAGACTTTGGGAAAACTGTGATTCCAATTTCTCATCTCCAATTTTCAACATTTTAAAAGTAATCCATTAAATGAGAAAATATTCCAGAGATGAACAAATTCAGAAATAATCCTTATAAACTTTTCCAAAAAAACAATTTACCATCTTGGTTCAGAGCTTCAAGAAATCTGCCAACACTGAGATGACTCAGATAGTGTGAAGGAAGGTACATTATATATATAACATATCTCTGGAGGTGTGGCTACAGAAATATCTGTGTCATCTGGGGTTGAACAACGTTTCAACATCTTTCCAACTCGTTCTCTTATCTTGGTTTAATGTGGTGCCTGTTCTCCATTAGAGGTTCAACAGGAGGAGACGGTTCAGGAGAGAAAGTCCTCAGACACACCCTGTAAACCAGTGGCTTAAATAACGTTCAACACGTATCTTAGTTAAAGAATAAGAAGAAGGATCAATGACCTTACAGCCAAATGATGAAACTCACAGTGACTGAAATAAATAAATATAGATATTTTAATTTCATTTTTTTTTCTTTCATTTAATCGTTTATTTGAATAGGGACAATTCACATTAATGAACACTTTAGACAAATAATGCTTCAAGTGTAAATATGCCGGATTTGAGCTTTTGAGCTCATTTCCATCCGTAGTCCCTGACATACAACATATAAGAACATGACATTTGTAAACATAGCAAAAAATAAATACATGATATGCAAAACAGCAAGAGCAGCACACACAAGTATTTACCACATGGCAGTACAATATAGCAGCTACGACATATAAAGTGCAAGAGAAGATACAAGAGATGCATCAAGTGCAAGAGGAGATACCCCTGTATTAAAGTGCATTTAGCGGTGATTAACAATTAACACTTTACAGATGTTACATGGGGGATGTATGGAGTCTCATTTACTGATGTGACTGATAGATGTCATGTTTCTATCTCATTGGCCTCAGAGCTGTCTGTCTGCTGGAGGCCCTTATTAAAAACCTGCTGCTTTCTGTCTGAGTAGTGGACTGTAAGACCCTCGTTTATATATCAGTTTGATATACTGCTGTGTCCAAGAATGAAAGGCTACGGTTTCAAAGTCAACAAATACATTTATTAAATGTCACAAGACTGCTTCTGTTACTTTGTGGTTAACCAGGAAGAATCCGGGCGGCGCAGTTTTGTATATATTCAAGACTCATTGGCCTCAGAGCTGTCTGTCTGCTGGAGGCCCTTATTAAAAACCTGCTGCTTTCTGTCTGAGTAGTGGACTGTAAGACCCTCGTTTATATATCAGTTTGATATACTGCTATGTCCAAGAATGAAAGGCTATGGTTTCAAAGTCAACAAATACATTTATTAATGAGATAACTCAGATGAACATAGCACTATTAAAGCACTGAACTTTATTTAGTAAGTCCACGGTTCCACTTTCTGTGCTGATAAAGATGTTATTGTGTTTCCTGCAGAGAGAGAGGAGCCAGCAACAGGTAGAGACCTGCAGAGAGAGAGGAGCCAGCAACAGGTAGAGACCTGCAGAGAGAGAGGAGCCAGCAACAGGTAGAGACCTGCAGAGAGAGAGGAGCCAGCAACAGGTAGAGACCTGCAGAGAGTCACAAACACCGTGAAGAGTCTGAATGAAATGTCACAACATGTCCAATTCCCCGTCTGGTCCTTTGTTCCGTGATTATCCAGCAAGAGTCCCTCTTTTATACACTGACTGTGAATATGATTTATTGTACTTACTCAAAGGAATAAACTGACAATGACAATACATATAAATATAGTTAAAAAGAAGAATCTCAAACATTTCATTTAACGGGTGGGGTTCAGTTAGGATATTTGTTCTGTGGCGAGGAGAGAAGACACTTGTGGAGGATCCAGTGAACGTGACTTACACTGACTCCGGTTTTTCAGATATGTGGTTTTCATATTGAAGGTGAAAGTCAGTATGTTTGGTTAAGTTGTTACTGCACACACTTTTGTGAGACAGCTTTTGAGTTTGAGTCTTGCAGATTACACAAACACCACGGTCTGTTTTTGTGAAGATATTACGATTTGTGTAACAGTTTATCAACAGAGCCAATGAAATGCAAAGACTTGTCAGAAAAACGTTATTCATCCCCTGAGGGAATTCCTAACAGTTGCTCCATTCTAGAATAAAATAATGAAACTATTCATTTACTGAGAGAAGTGGAACATTAGTACTGCTGAAACTGTCCTGCAGATATCTTCCCTTACTGTCTACTGTATCTTATTAGCATAGACATATGTAACCTATATTTACTCTGGTTCGATGCTGAACTGCGTGGTGTTGTGACAGTGACAATACATTTGAATATAATTAAAGAGTATAATCTCAAACATTTGGTTTAACAGTTTGTGCTCAGTCCTGTAGTTAATGTGAGGAGACAGTGAGAAGTGTGTGACCTTTAGAGGATGATAACATGCCCCTCCCTTCAGTGAACAAAGAGAAGTTTCTCTGCTCAGTATCAACACATAAAGACATACTTCTCTGTCTTTTTGTGGTAACAAGAAGGAGTCAGAGATCAGCATGTTCATTCACTTTTAGACTGCAGTTGGTTCGCTTTGAGAAAGATCTCCTTCTTGTTAACCTTAGATAAAGTCTTTAAAAAGCCTCTTAGATCATTCTCTTCACAAATTTGAACACAGTTTTTCTGAGAAACTCGTGAAAAGTTTACTTTAAGAGGTTCCCAAACTTTTTCTGTCAGGCCCCCTTTGGGTAATTGGAAATATTTTCGAGCCCCCCCCCAACCCGGTTCCCACGTAGATTGTTAGGATGTTTAGTATATAGTTGTACAAACATTACATTTTCTCTGCTAATATTAACAAGACACAAAGATCCAGCTATCATTGTATTTATTATTATGGATTGAACAGCTTCCACAAACCTCCGCGAGCCCCACAGTTTGAAAAAGGCTGTTATAGAACACGATGCTGCTTCAGATTAAAAAATAAATCAGTATTTCATTGAGTTGAAATCATCTAAAGCAGTCACATGCAACATGATATTCAATTCGACAGCACTATACGCTGCATTTTAAATATCCCAAATTATACCAGAAGAGTTGATCAAAAAACATCCTAAAAAATGTTTCAAACTAGTAAGAAAGCTTTTCTCAAAAAGATGTGTATGAAAATTGCTAATATTATTTAAAGGAGTTGAAAACATCTACAGCAGTAACATGCAACTGAGTGACAACTAGCATTGTACTGCACTTCAGGAATGCTATCAGGAACTTCTTTCCTTTTAGTCAGATCAGTGCAGACTGTTTACTGACTCTCCTGCTGTGACTGCACAGAGGTGGAAAGTAACTGCACAAATGTGACGTACTTGTACTTACTTGAGTATTTCCATTGTATGCTACTTTATACTTCTACTCCAATACATTTACTTAACAGCTTCAGCTTCTTGGAACAAAATGCATCTCTAAATACAGATGACTAACTCTTTAAGTTAAAAAGACTACAATTATTTAAATATTTTACAAAATGTTTGTCTCCATGCTACTTCATGCAGCAATATTATCTATACATGTCACATATATTAATATAATTATACACACATAAAGGCAATTTTTCTGCACAATGATTACTTTTAATACTTTAGGTACATATTGCTCATAATACCCCTGTGAAATGCAAATATAGTCAACCCGGTATCACGGCAAGACGTGAACATGTGACGATTTACCATACTGGGAGACGTGAAGATGTCACGATGTCGTCCCTTCAAACGTGACAGTTACACGGTATTGTTAACATGGCCCAACCAGTGGAGATATACCCGGAAATGCCAAGCAAATGGTCTACCCCGACGGTCGGTTGTTATTGTCAATATTAATATAATAAGGATTTTTTTTTTAATAGTCACACTCGATTTCGCCGATTTTCTTGTGGCCCCAGCTGGTCGACACCTCTTTTAGCAGAAACAAAGGCTACATTAATGTATTAAATCGATGTTAATCCATGTGTGTAGATGTGGAATTAACGGACGTGACGTTGTGCGATTGCGTTGCCAGGCAACAGCTTCGGTTCATGTTAATTTACAAACTCTTCAACTAGAACCGTAGTTATATTTAAAAACATTTTAGAAGGCCTCACAAAATACTTTAATGTAAATTAAAATTCAAATGTGAAGGAATGTGGGTACAGATGGAGCATCTTATTTCAGACTCCAGCTTACTGCTTCCTGCCTACTACCTGCCAGCTTCCTGCCTAAGACCTGCCAAAGACCAGTATCTGGGAATGTTAAGCCCTCCCACTATTTTCCAAGAGGGCGTTGCCAGATTTTCAATTTCAGGATTTAACCAGGAGATGGCGCTTCCTTCACAAAAACAGGAAGACAACTTTTCATGGACTTTCAGTTTTGTTTAGAAGAGCATTTGAACACATCAATATTTTAGATCAAATGAAGTATATCTAATCTTGTAATTCAATAATATATAGTCTTTATATATTAAATAACTATGGCCAAACTAAGACTTAGTTTTTCACAAGAGAAAATGCAGATATTATATAAAAAACTAAAGTTAAAATCTTGTTTTTAATGCCCCAAGAGCAATAAAAAGATAAGGAGGAGAAACGGTTTAAGGAAGTAAGCAATGAATACAGAATGTCGAAATCCTCTGTTTCACGCAATGTCGAACATTGAAGACAGAGGACGGCGGTCCCCCAATCTACACAGCGGGAGAAAGAAGATCATAAAGCAGATCGGAGGAGACATCACGATCTTTCCCACATTAGTGCAATTCACCTATACTTAACCCCAAATAAAAGAACCCAATAAAAACAGTTGTTAAATAATAGTGAAGTCACGTTGTAATAATAACTCATCTCTCGGTTTGAGTGTTCTTTTTCTGCTTTTCTTACTATTTCTCATTGTGGGGAAAAATAACACCCAGGGTCCTGATCGTTTTAATGAAGTTGAATACAGAATATTCATATTTGTCAGTGATTTAATGTCAATTCGGCAAACATAAACATAAATAATCTTGGTGAAGATGATGATTAAATTAGGATTAAAAATCGGGAGAGCCGGCTGCATTTCCTCTCGTTAGTTTTTTTCGACTAAACAACATTATTTTGTTAAATAACAACATGGTGATGTTTTGTAAATGATTACATGTCTTATTTAGCACAGACTATGATCCTATCCGTGACATATGGATCTTAACAAAGATCCGCTATACATTAGTACCAGACATACTGTACATCCAGCTTACTGTATCGAAGTTGATTTCACATGAGCTCCAGTGTGGAACCCCACTGCACCCCCTGGTGGATCATGATCCATTGCAGCTGGCTTCACAATAATTAAATGTATTTATCACGGGGGCGGTATCAAGTCAGACTGGGGGCCGGCTCTTCATCACGAACCGATCACGGGCCGATCAAGGACCGTGCACGAGCCAATCACGACCCTCGCGTTTCAAACTGTCCAAAATAAGACGCTCCATCTGTATAACAAAATACAAACGTCATTAACAATACCGTAAACAGACGTAGGCAAGGTCCTCAGCTCGGTGATTCGATGGTTTAGCCGCAATGCTCGTTGGGAAATGGTGTTTATGCGATGTGAAATCCGAAAATGAAATTTAAAAATAAAATAATACTTTATTCCTAGTGTGCTCGCTTTTCTCTTTGGAGGTCATCACATAACGGCATTGTAATACACGGTTCGGCTGCATTAAATATTACATATCTGCCGTAGTTCTGTATTTATAGAGCCCTGATGAAAAGACTTCTGGACAAACAGGAAGAACTACCGCCAAAACTGAAAACGTGACGTGGATCTTAAATATATAAGCAATTAAACAACATCTTAGATTTCTTTTCACACAATACGTCTCCTTGCAGTATCAATACTAATTCGGCTGACTTTTATATTTGATCCAATTGGTAGATAGGCTGTATTTACGCCATAACGGTGCACAGCTGATAGAAAAGGACTTGTCGTTTTAAAGATATTACTGATTTTCTTTGAATATAAGAATGTAAATACTGAGTTGAGAGAAGGTTTCTGGTTTCAGCCACATACAAGGAAATAGAGATTGAATTACTTCAAGTGACACTAACCGATCCAAAAAATCAAATGTTTCACAGTCAAGGAAGTGCCAAGACAATAACCTGAGTGACCCGTGTTTTTTTTTGCATGCCCTCCCCAGTGTGTCTTGTGTCTGTGATAAGTCCTGTGTGTGTCCCTTGTTCTGTGTTGGTTCATCATCTTTGTTCCCGGGGGAGGTCGCCTGCTCAGCCACTGACCCTTTCCAGGCCGTCCGTGTCAGGTCCCCCCTTCTGCCACTGGCCCTTTCCAGGCCGTCCGTGCAATGTCCCCCCTTCTGCTACTGGCCCTTCCCAGGCCGTCCGTGTCAGGTCCCTCCTTCTGCTACTGGCCCTTCCCAGGCCGTCCGTGTCAGGTCCCCCCTTCTGCTACTGGCCCTTCCCAGGCCGTCCGTGTCAGGTCCCCCCTTCTGCCACTGGCCCTTTCCAGGCCGTCCGTGTCAGGTCCCCCCTTCTGCCACTGGCCCTTTCCAGGCCGTCCGTTTCAGGTCCCCCCTTCTGCCACTGGCCCTTTCCAGGCCGTCCGTGTCAGGTCCCCCCTTCTGCCACTGGCCCTTTCCAGGCCGTCCGTGTCAGGTCCCCCCTTCTGCCACTGGCCCTTTCCAGGCCGTCCGTGTCAGGTCCCCCCCTTCTGCCACTGGCCCTTTCAAGGCCGTCCGTTTCAGGTCCCCCCTTCTGCCACTGGCCCTTTCCAGGCCGTCCGTTTCAGGTACCCCCTTCTGCCACTGGCCCTTTCCAGGCCGTCCGTGTCAGGTCCCCCCTTCTGCCACTGGCCCTTTCCAGGCCGTCCGTGTCAGGTCCCCCCCTTCTGCCACTGGCCCTTTCAAGGCCGTCCGTTTCAGGTCCCCCCTTCTGCCACTGGCCCTTTCCAGGCCATATGGGCATTGTGCAAATGTAGTAAAGATACTAAAAACTAGAGTAAAAGCACAAAAAAAAGCACAAAAAAAATAGCACGAAATTGTGTATTCTTTGTTTATTGTGGTTCAACTACATATTTGGAAGGAGTTGATCAAACTGTTCACCTCCTTGTTGCAATACGTATACTAAGGATAGTAACCAATAGAGGGCACCACAACTGCACTGTGCAGGACCAAATGTGTGATGTATTTTATTCACTGACATTTCAGAAAAATACCCAAAAGATGTATAACAAATTTGTAAATAATCTGAGAAAATATGTGGTAAATGTCTGAAAAAAAATAAATGTAAAAAGTTCCTTAAAAATATCCTAAAATATTTTAATAGATTCAGATTCATACAAATGTTCCCATAAATATTAGATTAATTTCTGATAATATTTTTGAAAAAAGTCTAAAAAAGTGTCATAAAAAGAAATTTATAAAGTCTTTTAAAACTATCCAAAAGCATTTGAATAATTCAGAAAAACACCCCAAAAGACATATGAAAATGTGTAAATAATTTGAGAAAATATCTGGTAAATGCCTGGAAAATAAATCATAAAAATACAGTTAAAAAGTCCATTAAATATATCCTAAAATATTTGAATAAATTCAGAAAAATACCCGAAAAATATGTGAATAATTTCAGAAAATATGTTGAAAATGTCTGGAAAAAAGTTATAAAAAAGAAATGTAAAAAGTTCATTAAAAGATATCCTAAAATATTTGAATAATTCAGAAAAATACCCGAAAAATTAATAAAACATTTCCCAAAAATATTAGATTAATTTCTGATAATATGTGAAAAAATTCTGAAATAGTGTCATAAAAATACATTTAAAAAGTCCCTTAACCTGTTAACCTGTTACCGGGGTCCTCCCGCAACATCTTGCAGGAAACAGTGTCTGAGGGCATGTTCATTTAACCTGTTAAGCCCTGAGCCTGTTTTTCAGGTCTCAGGCTCGAAAATGACATTCCCAGAACAAATGACCATATCGTCCCTTCTAAAAGGGTTAAATTAATAATCTGTTTTCTCAAAGTAATGATAAACCTGTGAGTTGGATGTAGAAAAATCTGAATCAATATAGATGTTTTTTATTTTAAAGAAAATTCAGAATTTACATAGTAAAAAACTGTAAATTATAGTGTCCGTCCAAAAATTCATTTTTACATGATTTCATTCATATTGTCGGGTTACAATTCTTTCAAACATTACACTGTAAAAATATTCACCGTGAATTCACAATAAATACCTGGCCAAATTTTGCATGACTTTCACAGTAAGATTCACAGCAATTTACTGTGAATGTCTTCACAGCAATGTATTGTAATTTCACACCCATGATATTACAATGCATTGTTGTAAAGGTAAAACTGTATACTGTAACTTCACAGCTTCAATGACTAAGGAATGACTGTGATATTACAGTATGTTACTGGGGAATTACATCATTTTGTTTTACATGCATTACAACAAGGGCCTGTACTTTTACATTTCTATTGTGAAAGCAATGCAGGAGTAGCCAGCAATTTACTGTCAATTTACAATGATAGACGTGCATAACTGTAGTCCCCAGCTCCGGTACTTCCTGGAGGAAGCTCATACAATGGTTTCCTGTCAAATACTATTGGATGACGTGACTAATCACGTCATCCACATACAGCAAGCAAAAATGCACAAAAAGCATCTCACCCGTGAGTCCAGTTGGGTCAAATCAAATAGGCTACACTGTAAAAAAGAAAACTGCCAAACAAAAACCCTTAAATTAAAGTAAAATACTTTCACTGAAATAAAGTGCTAAAGCAATTAATAAACAGGAATTGTCCTTAAAGATTTTACAGGAAAACACTGTAGTGTTACAGATGTTTCCTCTCTTTTCAAAATCCATTGTCTTAAAATGTTACATTCAAATACCTTAAATAAAGTTCTGATGAGAAAAAAAAATGTTACATTTTTTTTATTAGATTTTTATGATCAAACACAAAAGTAAATACAGAACCTAAAGTTCTACAGGTAGAATACTGTTATTTTACAGCTTTTTTCTAACATTTTCCAATCAAAGTACGTAAAATATAAAAATATTTGTAGAATTATACAACCATTAATGAATACAGGATTTAATATTTAAACATCTACTTATAAACAGTATAAACAAAAAGTAAGTTTAATTTTTTAACATTACTTTGAAACATTCTCAACTGAAAATAACAGAAATTACAAAATGGCGACATATGTTCACATTGTCCATTTGAAGGAGCAGTGTGCAGGATTTAGTACGTCTAACAATGGTAGGTTCCAACCAATGGATAACTTGTTCACTCACCCTCCTATCCCAAGTTTGTAGGACTTATTGGCTGCAAAAAACTTGAGGCCCAATCATGTTTCCTCTGTCCATTCTGCGCAACTGTAGATGTGACAGTGCAACCTAGAGGACAAAAAGACAACAATTAGTAAACCATAATGATGAATGTTATTATCAGCAGCTGCCAATAGATCCCCCATCTTGTATGATGGACCTTTGAAGCAGGGTTGGAAACTTAAACACACTGTTGATTGTAAAACAGTTCTTGATAGCATCCCAAGGGAATTGATCAAATGCTAAACCCCTTCCAGAAAAAACTACTTTCTAATACCTTAGAAACTACAACTAGGCTCCTTTAGATAACTTTTTACTTATTGTTCCTTATAGCTTTGTGAAGCACCTTGAGATGACGTTGTTTTTAAAGTGTGCTATATAAATCAAATGTATTATTATTATTATTATAGGCGCTGGCACGAATGCAATGCTTCAGCTTCCTACAACTTTAAAGCTGTGTGGATGTGGCTCTATGAAGAGTTGTTCATATTTTTCTCATTCATTTCATAAGTTTAGAAGGGGGGAACATAGTCTAACAACAGTTAGCTTTTGTTAATGTTACCTCGAGCCAAACTTGTGAGACTTGTTTCTGAAATCCCTTTGTCTTAAAGTGAATACATTAAACAATGGAGCTTACCCTAAAACTAACCACTGGATTGCTTGTCTAACATGACCTAGTCCATAAATGAGGTAAGGGTGGGAACAATCAAACGCACCCTCCCAGTGTTAGCGAAGTACAACTGGGATTTCGAAGAGGAAGATATGCTTGGTCAATTCTTAATAAAAAAGAAAAACCAACAAATTGAGCACTTGAGTTTTCATTAGCAGCGCCTAGCTACAGCTGCGGAGCTTCGGTCAATACCGCTAACAGTCTATTTCCTTGAAATGGTACATATCGCTGAATCTATATTTTCATCTTCAGTTGATGAAATCTGCATAATGTCCCTGTACAATAAGATTCGAGCATTTTGTAATCCAGTGAGGAAATTCAAGACCAGTAAATATTGATTGATTAAACAACACTGAATACAATTGTAGGGTTTTCTTCAAACTCAGACTCTCTGCTGCGGCTGTACCTCAAAAGACAAAACAATTGTCTGATGATCTTTGTTGAAAAAGGTCTGATTGTCCTGTACATGTACAATGTGGGGTATTTTTAAATACTTTACTAAACCACATTGAATATTATGTTAGACACAAGTTATTACTCACATATCAAAGTCTTTTCATCTGCAAGATGGAAGAATAGCTGGGTGCTGCCTGGAGAAACTGATGAGGGACACAGGCTGGCGTCAGCACCTTTCCACACAGCCATCACATCTTCTCTTCCATAGTCTTCACTGTCCACTGGTGCTCTGTCAAAAGAGTGAACATCACAGCTGTCATGTTAACCCTTTGTTACACAACATACAACCAACATGCGTCAAAAGTGACCCGAATTAGTTTTAATTGTAAATATCTTTGCAATAAATTACTTTAATCATTCAGGATTCCAGGTATTCCTCAATTAACCTGTTTTGGATCAACACCAAATTAAATTTGTCCTTTCTTACTTTTTGAATACAAATCATGTTTGTATCACTACACTTCACAACATGGGTAAAAAATGATCCGTGTTATTTTGCTATGTTATTTCATGCATTGCTGAGTGTTTCTTTACTATACATTTTCAAATCTATTCCTTTAGTCATTAATATTCAAAGTATTAATTAAATGCCTTGTTTTTGATTACCACAAATCATTATTTTCATTCTCCCGTTCTTAAATGATGAACTAAAATAGTTTAGGCCAAGTGTGATAAAAATGCAAAAAAAAATACATACTATAATGTTAGCAGTGATTTGGACCAAGCATGTATGATGTAGTAATACAAAAACTATTTTAGTTCACAGTGTGACATTAGTTAGTCATGTTAGCTTGTAATATATAGAGCAGAGCTAACTAGCAAGTTAGCTAAACGTTAGCGGTTAGCCGTTTATGCTATGCTAGCTGTAACTAGAACATAACTATAACTATAACTGAACATTAACTAACTGGATACCACTGTAAGAAAGCTGTGAAACTTTACAATAAACTTGGCGACAACACTGTGACACCCCGCTGCATGTTTATGTGTAATTCTCCCGTGTTGGAGATGAGGGTGGCGCAGCAGCACTGCAATAAACTGTAAACTAACGTGAGCTGCCACCTGTTAAGCCCGGTTTCCCGGGCGCAACATCTTGCAAGAAACAGCATCTCAGGGCTTCTTAACATTTAACAACTTATTAATCATAACGGGAAGAAACTCAGCTAAGCAGAAGAAGAAATGTAACCTTAAATAAAAAATAAAACATTCACAAACTAAGGATATTCTAAATACATGTTTAACTCCATTACAGTCGCAGGACTCACCAGATCTCAAGTCTTCTGTTCTTTGTTGACGACGTCCCGATGCTCATATTTAACGTGTAGATGTAAAACGATCCCGATATTAATCTATAAACTCCTGCAGCAGAAATACAGGAGACCCGCTCAAACTGACGTGGATGTTTCAAATGTGAACGACAGGCGCAGACAGTTCTCATTGGCAGGTTTCTTCGATTACGTTTATATTAACCAATCAGGAGTGTTGTGGACTCATTCCAAACATGCCTGACTTGTCTGCCGTGTTATGGCTGAATTCTATTTCAAGTGCCGTAGCTCTGGCTGTCGGCCAGAATCCGAAAACCATACATTATACTGCATGTAAGACTATAACTAACCCTTATTACTGTATATTGACCAATGGGAAAAACAACACAGCAACATAACACATAAATAAAACAAGGATAACTGTGACTTATTGTTGAGTAAATAACAGTGTGTGTTTTAAACCTTGGTCCTCCCTGCAGAGATTTCTCCACTTTCTATGATTTTTTTTTTTTTTTTAATGATATTGTCAACTGTAGATGTTTACAATATAGTAAGTTAGGAATTTCATGAAAACCTATTTATTTACTTTTGTTTCAACATTGGATATTTTGTGTTTGTGGTGGATTCAATCGAATATTGAGAAAATGATTTATATAAAAATGTTTGACACTTTTTTTTTACAGTTTCATGTGTAGGTACCTTAAAATTACAAAGAAATATCTTAAAGTCTTATAATAGTAATACACTTTTATATTACGAGGAGTTACATATTTAATTGCAGCTAATAATTTTTATTTTACATACATCTGCATGTATTTTCTGAAAGTGCAAAGATACTGTAAATATGATATAGTAAATTTACTTTAAAAAAAAAATGAAATAAATGTTATTTGTTGTTGTCAAAATACTTAAAATAATGTTTTGGGTTGTTAATTTATAGTTCATATCTGTAATTTTACGGGATTTTGCAAGTTATTTAAAAAAACATAATTACTATAAAAAAATAATTATTTCCTGTAAAATTAGGATCTTTTTTTACAGTGTATAGAATGTCTCAGTTCAAATCTTCCAGACGGTTTGAGAAGTAGGCTATGCTGCAGGACACACGCCGGTTAGAATAGTCTATTCTGCACATGTGCAATGCTGCACAATTCAAATTTTACAGTAATGGGTTGTGCTATTACAGATGATTTTGAGTACAGTGCTTTACTGTGAAATAATAGTTAAATAATGTCAAATCCAATTTTACTGTAGTTTTATAGATATTTTGTTGTGATATTACAGGGGCTTTTTATTACAATATTTCTCTGTAATATGATACTCTTAAATGCTGTGAAATCCTTGCAATGTTTACAATGCTGTTGTGATATTACAGAGAATTTTGATTGCAGTATTTTATTGTGAAATAATAGTTAAATGCTGTGAAATCCAAGGATACAGTCCTTTTTACATGTATTTGTTGGGATATTACAGGGGGCCTTGATTACAATATGTCACTGTAAAATAATACTGTTAAATGTAGTGAAATGCTGGTAAATATTTACAGTGTACATTTAATTACAACATATTAATAAAATTATAAAATGCAATAACGTGCTTTAACTAGTAGGTGTCCCTTTCTATCAGCTGTGCACCGTTATGGCGTAAATACAGCCTATCTACCAATTGGATCAAATATAAAAGTCAGCCGAATTAGTGTTGATACTGCAAGGAGACGTATTGTGTGAAAAGAAATGTAAGATGTTGTTTAATTGCTTATATATTTAAGATCCACGTCAAGTTTTCAGTTTTGGAGGCAGTTCCTGTTTGTATAGAAGTCTTGTCATCAGGGCTCTATACATAGAGTTAACTACGGCAGATATGTAATATTTAATGCAGCCGAAACGTGTATTACAATGCCGTTATGTGATGACTTTCAAAGAGAAAAGCAAGCACACTCGGAATAATGTATTATTATTATTTTTTTAAATGTTTTCGGATTTCACATCGCATAAACACCAAATCCCAGCGTGCATAGCGGAATATCAGTATGAGAAAAACGGCATCCTCTGTCCTTTGACCCTCACATCTTACAAGGACAAACTTCCAGAGAAAAACCCACAGTTAATATACACACATTCCTTCACATTTACATTTTAATTTACATTAAAGTATTTTGTGAGGCCTTCTAACATGTTTTTAAATATAACTACGGTTGTAGTTGAAGAGTTTGTAAATTAACATGAACCGAAGCTGTTGCCTGTTGCAATATACAGTCTATGGTTGCTACAGAGGATTGTGGGTAATGTAATGTTTTCGGCCATCCAAAACTCATACAGTAGAAAACGACTTGTTTCTCAGAATTGAAGGGGAAAACGTGACAAAAGCATTGTACACTAAAACCTATCAATGTCGTTTAATTAACAAGGATAATCTGGTGTTTTTGAGTTGATGAGTAGTGGAGATATCACTGTCAAATCAATCGACAGTAAGGGGAATACTTACTTCCGGGTGTACAATTCTCCGTTATCCAATGGGAATGGACGCTCACATTGCCTTTAACAGCCGCCGACACAAACGAATGCCGTGCTTCCATAAGCGTCAAATCCCGCCGCAGATGGGAATACATTGCAATCAGTTGAAAGCTATTTGCATCTGTTTATGAAGCTGAAGGAGCCTAGGAGCGTCCCAACTGCACGCCTCGGGACCCTGACCAAGCGTCGCTCCTGGACGTTTATGGAGTGAGAGTGTGTTGGTTTATTTGATACCAATTTGGTAATACAATTAATAAAAACAACAAGATTTGGGTTCGTTCTTCAGATGACTGTGACGTTAACGTGTAAGCTCAATAATGAACTCCAGCTCAACCAACCATATTGTAATATCTAAGTAATCATCTTAAAATATGACATTAATAATTGTAATATACACACATCTTATTGTGAGGTTGATTTCACATACACTAGGCTGCTCTTCAACACTACTCAACAACACAGACCTAATATAAATAAAAGGGTCATGTTATAAAACAAGTCACTCAACAATTCATAATCATTAAGGTGGAATCTATCTATATCCAGAATATTTGTTATTGCATCCAGGGGTAGAAACATGTATATTTCTGCTGTAAAGTTGGGCATTGGTCTATGGAAATCGATCCTTTCTGCAGTCATCGCCTATCGGCCAATAGATGAACTGCAGTTCGTGGCACTTCCTTATTGGCCTCCCGATTCTTCCCCAGAGTTTGCCGCTTGGTTCCCACATGCATTTCAATCCAAACATGCACTTTTCCTTCCGTCCACCAGATGGCCTCAGTCTGTAACTTTTCATATGCTCACCTGTTTCCCTTTATCCAATCACCCCACAGTATTTAACCAGCCCACCTCCACCTGAACTTTGCACCATAATCAATGTCGCTTCATGTCTTTGTTTTTATAAATAAATCAGTGAAATTATTTAATCTGCCTGAATGTCCTCTCTTGCTTTTGCCTCTCTACACACCTGTTGAAAGACTTCAGGTGAGGCACATTAACAAATATATGTATGTGTTTGAACTGTTTTATTTGTCAGTGACATGACTTTACCGAGGGACAATTTATTGTAATTCCAATCCATCAAGCATCTTGAGTTTTAAAAACTCTGGCCCTACTCCAATATAAACACTGACTGTACCATATGTTTAAAGCCTGCAGTCACTTGCTCATCCTCCCTTATCTTTCTTCGGTGTAACTGAAGCGGCAAGCAACTCAAACCGTTTGACCATCGTTTATTATCCGCAAAAATAACACTTTCTATGTTTACAGGATATACAGCAGAAGCAACTGGGTCATGGGGGATTTGAAAAGAGGTTAACCAAATAGAGGAAGCTGGTATCATTCTTTGGTCACACAGTTAAACCCCCTGTGTGAAGGTCAAAATATCCTAAAATATTTGAATAATTCAGAAAAATACCCAAAAGATATATAAAAAAATTGTAAATAATTTGAGAAAATATGTGGTAAATGTCTGGAAAATAAAAATGTAAAAAAGTCCCTTAAAAATATCCTAAAATATTTGAATAAATTCAAATTAATACAAATGTTCCCAAAAATATTAGATTAATATCCGACAATATGTGAAAAAAGTCTAAAAAAGTGTCATAAGAATATATTTATAAAGTCTTTTAAAAGTATCCAAAAATATTTGAATAATTCAGAAAGATACCCCAAAAGATATATAAAAAATGTCCCAAAAATATGTGAATAATTTCAGCAAATATGTGGAAAATGTCTGGAAAGAAATCATGAAAAAATAAATGTAAAAAGTCCATTATCCTAAAATATTTGAATAAATCTGAAAATAACCCGAAAGATTAATACAAATGTTCCCAAAAATATTAGATTAATTTCTGATAATATACGAAAAAAGTCTTAAAAAAATTGTCATCAAAATACATTTAAAGAGTCCCTTAAAAATAAATATGTGAATAATTTCAGAAATCCTAAAGACAGTTTTATTATCTGGTCTCATGAATAATCCAATCAGCGTCTTTCATAATCTTATCAATAATGAATCCATTTCTTCAATAACTTCTTAATCATTCGTGCAAACACACACACACACACACACTGATAAATCCTCCATCCAGAACAGTTTGTCCGTGTTATTAAATATTTATCGGTACATACACACTTTGCTGTTGTTACAAAGTCCTCCTGACTTTTGACCTTTTCAAGAGATCAGCTTACTGCGGCGGTGAGTGTGGACGGTCGGAGCATATACAACGTTAGCTTAGCCGATCTCCATTCAGAAAACACGCATTTCAAAAGGTGTTTCGCCTGCCGTCTGTCTGCAGACTTGTCAAAGCATTAATTCATGGTTATTACTAACCGGTATCAGTATGTTGTTACTTCGGCATCATTTTGAAACGTGTATTACAATTAAATCGAGGTCAAATATGTTCATCTTGTTGTAGTTGTAGCCCCCTTGCCAGCGATTCT
>NW_022987888.1:448769-461269 GCF_902827165.1 Trematomus bernacchii | reverse complement strand
AGCCAAGGACACAAACAGTGCCCACATAAAAAAAGTTAAATTGAAAAAGTGACGCTACTTTGCTCGCCATAATGGAGAGTCAATGGGTTGTGGTCGCTTGGGTTGATGACGTCATATTCCCATTATCTATTGCTCTCATGCTATAAACACTTTTCTTAATCAACCTGTCAGTTGCTGATGAGGTTGCTGTCTCTCTCTTAAAGTGTAAAAACTGGTGGACGGAGTTTAACGCCATTGAATAGTCGAAAGTTGAATAATGTTTGAGTCGGAGAAAGAAAAACAAACCTCTGGCTCTATCTTCCAAGGTGGTTTCTTACATTTCCCTCCCCTCTTCTCTTTCCCTCTGTACTTGTAAGCAGAAAACACTGGTATCCTGTTGCTGGTGTCGTAGAGCGTCACAAACCGAGGCTTGTTCTTGAAGGTCTGGCAAATGACTTTATATCGGTTCTGCTCCAGGATCCTCCCGTCCTGCAAGACGTCGGGGACATTTGGTGTTTTTTCATCAAGAACAAACCCAGGACATTTAGCCATTGAATTCACGACTTTAGTTAGTGTGGGATGGATGGACAGGAGGATGGTGGCAAAGGGCAGGAGACTCCATCTTTTTAGGGTCACATACTGTGTATTTTTTGGGAGGGGAAAGAACAATGCATTATCAAACATTATAGTTTGAGATACCAGTTCAAACCAGACCTTTTTGTGGAGGAATCATAATGTTATCTTATAGAGTGGTGAAGGGATAACGTATTCACCAGTGGGGTATTTACTGATGTGATTTGACTGATAACAACCTCTTGAGCTTATTTCAGGAGTCATTAGCTGGGTTACAACTCATTACTTTACACACTGGTTAATGATTCCCTAGTTACACTTTTGTTGTTCGGCATTGTGTACACACAAAGATAATCAGGCTTTATTTCCTGGAGGAATACCAGGAATAAATCTGGGATAGATTTCCATTCGAAAAACTACTTGTAGATTTGCTGGTTAAAAAAATAAAATAAAGTGTTATTTTTTTCACATTTCACATCGTCATGAAGCAGTAATAAAATAAAATACTCCCTAAAAGTCCTGTTTTAGGAACTTTACTTAAGAAAAAGTACAGAAGCATTGTCAGCAAAAGTTACTTAATGTATTTTCAGAAAAAGTCTACAGAATCACCCGTTTTGCATCAACATGGGAGCAGCATCGTCTTGATAATTCAAGTTATTTCGCGAATTCAGATTTACAAGAAATTTAACAAAATTCACTTAAACTTGCCGTAACTTTCATATCATTTTTATTTGAGATCAAAATGACAGCGTTTATATTTTGCAGAACTATAATCCTTTAATTTAGTTATTCTTACGTTTGTAAAATCGCATAAATCACGGAAAACTTTCGATTGTGTCTGGAGTTTAGTTTTTCTTTGATAAATGTACTTATATGAGATATTACGATTATTTTCATAAAACCTTTTAAATAAAACGTTTAATAAAATTCATTTAACTTACACTTTATTTTACTTACAATTACAGTGTTTAGATTTAGCTGAACTATCATTATTTTTTTTTTTTAATATTTTATTAGAAAACCTATTCAAACCTAAATTAAGGATTAAGGATTTCATATTTTAAATTATATTTATTTATCTTTAGTTCAGAGGAAATGTGTTATGTGAGTACAAACTGAAAATGATATTTAAAAAAAATGTTTAAGACTTTGGGTAAACTATGATTCCCATTTTCTCATCTGCAATTTTCCACATTTTAAAAGTAATCCATTAAATGAGAAAATAATCCAGAGATTAACAAATTCAGGAATAATCCTTATAAAGTTTTTTAAAAAAAACACTTACCATCTTGGATCAGAGCTTCATGAAATCTGATGAAACTGAATTAACTCAGAGAGTCTGAAGGAAGGTACATGTCCCTGGAGGTGTGGCTACAGAAATATTATAATAATCTCCATCATCGGGGACTTTCCATGGATGTGTTTTTGTTCAATATGACTCCAATATTTATTCAGAAAGGTGCGTTGAATGGTCCTTTACTTCCTTTACAGAATATTTGTACATTGCCTAACAGAAAAATAAACTACAATTCAACATGAGCAGTGTTTTATTTCATGGACACAGCTTCAGTTTAAAGACCTTTATAGACAGGATGACGCAATAATGCAAAATACTCGCCTGCAAATATTTTGCATCAAATCTATTCGTGCCGGCAGCGAAGCAAATTTAAAAAGAATATAAGTATTGATTTGTGAGTTTATTATACATGAATAGATAAACAAACGTGATTGGTGGATGATTATGAGTGAGTGGTCGATCCGCTTCATCTGATTTGTCAGTTCTAGACGATGTAAGCTCCGTAGAGTGGTGCAAGGATGTCGTTTTCTGTAGTCCGACCCTGAAGGCAGCATCTCATGGTTCAATGGGATTTTCCATTGGATTTTCGAATTATGGTAGAAAATAATCTCTGTGTCAAACAAACGTTTATGATACTTACACGTTTAGTTCAGAAGGATATTCTCCACATGTCAACACCACTTTATGATTTCTGAAGTAAAAATCTAACGCTATAAAGGAACTACAGCACGGTCATTGCATGACTTCACGTCACCACCGCTAAGCTATAGGCGGCTAATGTTGGGCTTGATGATGTTTAATCGTCTCATTTAGACACTTGTTAGCAACCGCTGTCGTTAAATTCACCAGTGGGGTATTTACTTTTGTAGTTAATGTCGTACAATACTAATCTCTTCAGCTTCTGTTAACCACAGACCTTATTTCAGAATAAAAACACTTTCAGAAAACCGTTGACAAGGAAACAGGAAATAGGGTTTTAGGACTCATTCCTGCACCAATCTATTACAACGTCTTCTCTGTGTTATTGTCAGTAAATTAAACAATAACAGTGAGGTGAATGGTGGGAGTTTGGGACCAGGGATGGTGGGAGCAGCTGATTGGTCGGTTGATCAGTTTAGGGGCGGGGCATCAGCCTCCAGAGCGTCAGAGATCATCAGGCAGAGCTGAGCGAAAGATGGACGCTCCTCCGGTCTCTGAGACAAAGATATTCAGATATATAAAAGTGTTTTATCATAACACAGTCTTAATACGCTTTATTATTGTTGGTGCATTTGTCAACAATGAACTGGATCCATTTCTGTTTTCATCAAAGCCTTCTACTAGAAACTAATTTAGCTTCTATTCAGACCGTCACAAGTAAAAAACAAGAAATAGAATCAAATAAATGTACGCAAAAATAGTATAATAAACTTATTTTTTCCTTAAATCAGAAATGTTAAATGTAAATGTACTCCAGGTGTAACTCAAGTCTTATTCTAGTGTTGCTTATATTCCACATCATTCATCCAAATCTGTAAAGTAACTAAAGGTATTAAATAAATGTAGTGGAGTAAAAGTACATAATGTACCTCTGATCTGTAGTGGAGTAGAAGTACACAGTAGCATACAATGGAAATACTAGTAAGTAAGTAAGTAAAACTTTATTTATATAGCACCCTTCTCAACACGAATGTACAAAGTGCTTTACAGTACAGTACACAAAACTATTATACTCAAAAATACTCAAGTTAAGTACAAGTACCTCAAATGTGTACTTAAGAACAGTACTTGAGTAAATGTACTTAGTTACTTTACACCACTGGCAGTCTACACTTCACTACACAAGTTGAATTTAAAAGTATCTTAAAAACCTTAAAACTCCCAGTATATTAGGATAAAGGTTGAGTCTCTGGGCTCTCACCTCGTGCCAGCAGAGCTGCATGATGTCATAGATTGTGGGCGTCGCCATTTTCGGCCTGTAGAGGCGGTGACCTTTGGTTACCAAGGTAACGACCTCGTGGTTCTGACTCTGTTCGAATGGCATGCGACCCTCGGTGAAAACCTCCCACATCAAAACGGCTGGAAACAAAACAAACAAACAAACAAACAAACAAACAATGAGTCCGAAGCTTTATTTGTTGAAACTTTGCTGAAGCTTGAATGAATAAATGGTAAAATATGAAAACAAGGTGGTATTTTTCCGCCTGGACTCTATTTTCATGCTTAACCACATTTAATCATCTAATGACACATTTCTCCAATTAAAACATCTTGACCCTACTTGGTTCTTCTTCAAATCAGTATTATATAGAATAATTCACTATAGGGACTTCATTTGGTTCGGTTTTTAGCGAGAATGCAATGTAATGCTATCGGTCAGTTCCTGCACGTCTATTAATGCTTTATTTTACTCTTATCTATATTATATATTTTATATTCATTCAGTGTCGTATTTCTACCATACAATATACCTTAGCCCATACTGTACCATGTAGCATATAATGTTCGTATGTCACTACATATTCCTAAATACATAGTAATTGGTGCACCACATTTTGCACTTTGTCTCGGTAGTTGTTCACTAAAGTTCAATTTAATCCGAAATATCCACCTAGTTGAATTCAGCTAAAAATTCAGCCCTCGTATAAAAAATCTTTAGCTAACGCTGAGATACGCTACCTGTAGGTCGTGTCTCGATGCTAGCTCTTGATTTTGTGAATCTTTGCAATGTTGATGTGAAAAGTGAACGTACCGAAGGACCAGATGTCGGACTTGCTGCTGTATTTGCAGAAGTTAAAGACTTCGGGAGGCGACCACTTCACCGGGAACTTGGTGCCCGATGAGCTGGTGTACTGGTCGTCTAACACGTATCTACAAAACAAACATCGCCATTTTAATGTGACACGGAAACAATTAGTTCTTAAGAATATTTAAAGGAAACATTAAAATATAGTTACAAATAAAATAGATTATAACCACAAAACCAAACAATAAGTAAAGTGAAAAACAATAAGCCCATAACGTGAAATTATTGACATCAGGTCCATTGATTTCGTGCGATAAGTCACAGCGTTAAATTCTATTCATATAGTCTAGATTCATATATTTCGTACATAAGCCAATAACGTGAAATTACTCATGTGAAGTCCATATGTTGTACGATAACGTAAGAATTATTGATATCATGTTTATATATTGTACAATAACTTCATTACGTTAAATATATTTCGTACGATAAGTCAACATTGGAAAGCTATTGACGTCAGGTCCATATGTTTCGTACGATAAGTCGATATTGTAAAGCTATTGACGTCAGGTCCATTGATTTTGTACGATGAGTCGATATTGTAAAGCTATTGACGTCAAGTCCATATATTTCGTACAATAAGTCGATATTGTAAAACTATTGACGTCAAGTCCATATGTTTCATACGATAAGTCAACTTGGTAAACGTATTGACGTCAGGTCCATTGATTTCGTACGATAAGTCGAAATTGTAAAGCTATTGACGTCAGGTCCATATGTTTCGTACGATGAGTTGATATTGACGTCAGGTCCATATATTTCGTACGATTAGTCGATGTAATGTTGATAGGGTTACATTCGTACCTGGTCATGCCGAAGTCAGACACCTTCACCACCAGAGAGTCGTTCACCAAACAGTTCCTGGAAGCCTGAGTTTGAGAAGGAAAAATAAATAAATATTCCTACTCGTATATTTAACAATGCTAGCCTTGATCAATTGATATACTAATCATCAAAGTCAAAGTCAGCTTCATTGTCAAAAATGTTACATGTGTTATACATCCAGAAGTATCGTTTCCCGCAGACCCACAGTGTGACATGTATACATTAAACAAAACAAAGAGCCTAGATAACCGGGGTATACAGTTTAAAATGTCAATAATATATTTAAAGTGTTCAAAGTACAGTTTCAGTGCAGTAGCAGCGGAGATAAGGATTATGTTTTTGTTTCTGAAGTAATCCTTTAAAAAGAGTTAAAACACTATCTCCATCATTCACAAAATGTAACATTGAGTTCAACAGGAATCAGTTAGCTTTGGAAACCAGCCATTTTTGTATTTAATTTTCTCCCACTTAGAGTTAGTTTTTGAATAGGATCCAGTTACCAGGTCTCTGTGGATGAATCCGTTGGCCTCCAGGTGCTCCATCCCCTCGCAGACGTCCAGGCTGATACTGAGTAAAGACTCCAGACTGAAGCTGCCCCGCCGCTGCCTGAGGAAATTCAGTAGGCAGCCGAACTCCATGAACTCTGTGACGATGTAGATGGGCTTGAGCTGGCTGCAAACGCCGTACAGCTGCACCAGTTTAGGGTGAGAGAGCCTCCTGGAGAAGGAAAAAGCTAATGTTAGGCTAAAAAGGAACTATCACATGACCTCACCTCAGCACCGCTAAGCTAAAGGCGGCTAATGATGGGCTATAAAGGAACTGCAGCACGGTCACATGACTTCACGTCACCACCGTTAAGCTAAAGGTGGCTAATGTTGGCCGTGATGACGTTTAGTAACATTTTATTTTTGTATTTTCGCCTCCTTACATCATGACCTTGGCCTCCTCGATGAAGTCCTCCTCCAACATGGCTCCCTCTCTGATGGCCTTGATGGCCACTCGGTGTTGATGCCTCCACTTCCCCAGCCTCACCAGCCCAAACTGCCCAGAGCCCACCTCCTTCATGAAGGTCAGCTCGCTGGGGTCAATCTCCCACTTCTCTATAGGGGGGAGAGGGGGGAGAAACATGGAATAAGATCTGAGGTCAATCTCCCACTTCTCTATAGGGGGGAGAGGGGGGAGAAACATGGAGTAAAGTCTGAGGTCAACAAAAGCTGGAGAGATACCCTACCTACTTACACTTCATTCCTTCAATATACTTACTTCCTGACTTACAGGACTTACTTACACTTCGTTCCCTTCCTTCCTTCCTTCCTTACTCATGTCCTTCCTTCCTTACTTCCTTACACCTACTTACGTCATTCTTTCCTTCCTAACATACTAACTTAAAGTGGACCTATCATGCTATATTTAAATTATATATTGTAGGGCCATAGCTATATAAGGTATATTTATACGTTTCTGTTTTCAAAATACCAAACAGATCATGCATTTTAGCCATGCCTCATTTCGCTCTATGTGCTGTTTGCTGTCTCCGGTCTGATTCTGCTGACCACGCCCCCCTGCAGGAGAGGGGAGACGTGCTCTGATCAGCTGCTGGGCTGTCAGAAGAGGGGGAGAAAAAGAGAACTCCGTGTTTTATTATATAGAGTCGTTATTCATTTGTTTTAAAGCTCAATAAATAACAAAGAAGACCTTTGACCGGCACTTTTCTAATTTTGTCCGGAAGATTTAAACTTTAACGGACATCTTGACCGGCGAAAGAAACTGAAACTGAAACTCTGCCGCACGGTCCCCTCGTTCCTTGGAAGAGGCGGAGAGGTGGGTGTTTGTCATCTGCTGGTGGACTAACCGGAGAGAATTACAGTGCTTGCCTCGACGGGGAGGGATTGCATTGAATTAAAGCACCGGGAGCAAACGCTTGCCTCGGGGAGGGAGAAAAAAGCCACAGCGGAGAATAAACAGAAGGGTAACCATGGTAACTATGGGCGGGAAGTCTTCTTCGCTGCTTTTGTGGCAGACTACAGCGCCACTTACAGGCCTGGCATATGTACTACAGCGTCTCCAGTGCTTTCGAGCGGCAATGGCCGGCCGTGGCCCAACCCCACATTCCCCTGATAGGTGGAGAGTTGGCCCAATAGCCGTAGCGCCACCGTCCTGACGTCAGGACAGTGTTCAAATCTGGATCAGTCTCTATCAGATCTGTTGCAGCCCCTTTTTTAGAGATTTGGGTATGGAGGAAAATAGAGAGGGTTGTGTTTTCTGACACTTGGTGAGTTCCCTGGAACACCGGGTACACATATTCATGTATAAAAGACGTACAAAAGTGCATTTTGCATGATAGGTCCCCTGTAAGTGCTTGGTTGCTTACTTACTGACTCACTTCCTTCCTTCCTTACTGACTTACTAACTTACTGACTTGCAATTCCTTCCTTCCTTTCTTCGTTCCTTGCTTGGTTGCTTACTTACTGACTAACTTCCTCCCTCCAGTTCCTACCCACTTACTAACTAACTAACTAACTAACTAACTTACTAACTTACTAACTAACTAACTAACTTACTAACTTACATTCTTCCTCCATTACTTCCTTTCATATGTTCTTTCTTCCTTCCTTACTATCTTACTTACTTACTCACTTCCTTACCTACCTATCTACCTACTTGTTCACTTACTTGCGTCCTTCCTCACTGACTTATACTTCACACAGAAAGAGGGGAGGAAGGTAAAGGAAGGACTAGAGGGGTTTTAAACATTTAAAACTGTCTCACCGTAGCTGAATCCTGCGGTGGACGGAGCCGCTTTATCCTGTTTCCCCACTGGATACCTCAACCTGGCAACAAGACCTGAAATAAAGACACATTTAAATAAGGAAATGTATGTACAGTCATCTTATATATTAGCCAACACAGTCTCACGGCATTTCGTGTTATAGTCACGAAATTAATCTATTGATTCGTGTTCACCAACACGATTTCGCCATCTTTTTCGTGTCACACAGAACGATTTTAAAAGCAATGTAAATAATAACAAATTAGAAGGAAAAAGACATTTAAAAAAATACAGATTTCAGTATTCTGACACAGAACGATTTTAGAAGCAATGTATTTATATTGGTAGTATGTTTCGTGCCTGCACCAAATAATAACAAATTAGAAGGAAAAAAAGATGATACAGATGTCAGTATTCTGAGGCTCTGAGCCATTTCTTTTCCTCACTGACGGCACAAAAACTCAGACATTATACAATTTAAAATAAAAGGGATAGGGTTAGGCTTAGGGTAAGATATTGAGTAAGAACATGTTTTTATGAACCACACAGCTTCTGGTCTTCCAAGACCCGACCGGACAAAAAAACGTGTTGCAGGCACGAAACATACTACCAATAGAAATACATTGCTTTTAAAATCGTTCTGTGTGACACGAAAAAAATGCGAAAATCGTGTTGGTGAACACGAATCAATAGATTAAATTAATTTCGTGACTATAACACGAAATGCCGTGAGACTGGGTTGATATTAGCCTACTAACACAGACCTAGCAGTGTCATTGTTAGGAAGTGAGCATGCTAACACAGACCTAACATTGTCATTGTTAGGAAGTAAGCATGCTAACACAGACATAGCATTGTCATTGTTAGGAAGTGAGCATGCTAACACAGACCTAGCATTGTCATTGTGAGCATGTTAGCCTGCTAGCTTGGCTGTTAATGAGCTAGTACCTGCTGCGTTGTGTTTGTGATACTCGATGAGGTCGGGGATGGAGCAGAATAAATGTTTCTCAGCCAGATAAAACTGCAGAGGCGATCCCTGTGTCTCCTTGATGTGGTAATGCTTTATAACTGCTCCTCCGTCCCTGAAACACACACAACAACAACAACCATGCTATTAACAACAACCTAGCACAGAATGGCAGTGACGATAATGAGGAACATATTTGATTTTACATTCAATTTAAAGTGGACCTATCATGCTATATTTGAATAACATAGTGTAGGACCATACCTATATAAGGCATATTTATACTTTTTTTTTTTTCAAAATACCAAACAGATCATGCATTTTAGCCATGCCTCATTTTGCTCAATTTGACCATTTCTAGCTCTGTTTTTGCAAGGGCTGATTCTGTGAGAACAGCACCATCTACTGGCCTGGCATATGTACTACAGCGCTTTCGAACGGCAATGGCCGTGGCTGTCTCCTCCTGATTGGTGGAGTTGGCCCAATAGCCGTAGCGCCACCGTCCTGACGTCAGGACAGTGTTCAAATCTGGATCAGTTTTTATCAGATCCGTTGCAGCCCCTTTTTTAGAGATTTGGGTATGGAGGAAAATAGAGAGGGTTGTGTTTTCTGACACTTGGTGAGTTCCCTGGAACACCGGGGACACATATTCATGTATACAAGACGTACAAAAGTGCATTTTGCATGATAGGTCCCCTTTAAGTGAACTTTATCCTGTTCTGATAGCAAAACATTTGTACGTGTTTTCATGTCCATTTTTGATCCAGGCATCACTTGTTAGACGCTTTTATCCAAAGCGACTTACATACTCAATACTGTGGGCAATCCCCATAAGAGCAATTTGGGGTGAAGTGTCTCAGGGACACAACGACATGCTGACTGCAGTGGGGTTTGAACCTGTGACCCTGATCCCAACACCAACGCACTAGTCCTCTGCGCCACACACCTCCATTAATTTGCAGCAATAGTTTTGTGCAGACTTTCTACATCATTCTGCACACACAGCTGCATTAACGCTCAATAATGTATTGATTAAGACCAGATGTTTATTATATATATATGTAGTAAGTCTCAACAATCTAATAAAACATGCAAGGTAATATAAGTTTTTTTTAAAAGGTCAATATGGCGGAAAAAATATAACAAAAGGTGGCAATTATTGATCTTGTATCGGGCTTTACTTTAGTGGATCACAACATGTTATGTAAATAATTAATCTACAGATGTCCCAGCTCATAATGAGATCAACATCTTTTATAAATGTCTTGTTTTTGAGGCACAAAATGAAGCCTACAACAGACCAGGTCAGGGTAATTTGAAGCCTGTTGCTACAGAAACTAATGTATGAGAATGATCTATACCAGGGCTCTCCAACACGTCGATCGCGAGCTACCGGTAGCTCGCGGGCAGCTTTTCAGTAGCTCGCCGCTCGATTATCGATTATAGCGTATGGTTGCTTATTGATTTTTTTGGCCGCGGCTGGACAATAACGTTTTTTTATTTTAGAATTTTTTCTGTCACACGAATATCAAATGGTCGGTGACGCAGAGATCAAGGAACAGACGTGACAGCAGCACAGCGACAACACACACGGAGCAGTCTGCTTTCTCCACCAGCACCAGTCCAGAACCAACAGCAGAATGACCCGCTCTGAATCAGGCCCTGTCGCTGCGGCTCAGAGACACAAAGGGAGGGATTTGTGTTTTTTGAAAAACACTCGTTATCGTCATGTCAGGTTTTTGGTGGATTTAATCAAGTCTTGGATTGCAGAGTATGAATGTCCTCTTGCTATTTTCAGTTGATAAATACTTGTGTAAAGTTTGTGAAGGCAGGAGGAAAAAAGCTTCCGCGATCACCGTCTCCTCTCCGTTCCTCCAAACCCCGCCCCCTCCCTGAAAATAATGAGTGACAGGCTGATAGTGACCCGATAGAAACTTTATTATTCACTTAATCACTGATTGAGATATAATGAAGCTAACTTCATCTCATACATTCATGGGATTTATGTAACAGTAAGACAGAGAATGTAAGTGTGCACCCACATGCACTATTTTTGTTTTTATAATGCTGTTGTAAATACTCCTGCTGTTTTCAGACTCAAGTCATGTGTGTGATGCCACATTCAAGACATTCAGTGTCTTTTTTTAACAGAAGACCGTAGCTAGAAGCTGCAGCTAGACTGCAGAAGTATTAGTTTTTTGTTTTTGAGGATGGAACCATTTTCACACACAGATATAGGGAGGCTCGACCTATACAATTGATTTATTATGGTTTATAATTTAATGTCAAGACGAAGAAGAAGAAGAAAAAGATGGCTGAACAACTGTTCAGTGTCAATCCTGTGGAGATCTCCAAAATAATGTTCAGCTTAAGTCTCAGCAAAACTCACAACATTTCTGGAGCCTTGTAGACCCAGAAAACTATAGAACATTCACCAAGCAGCACTGAAAATGTCTGCTTTATTTGGTTCTGTTCTACATACCTTTGTGAAGTAGCTTTTTCTGACATGAATGTCATGAAATCTAAATACAGAACAAGACCAACTGATGAACATTTAAATGACTCTATTAGAGTGAACCTACAGTAAGTGGGTCCAGCATACACCTGTATGGTGGACTCCATGCAGTGCCATTCATCTCACTAACAAAAGAGTGAAATGCTTGAAAGGTGGTGATTAAGGACATTTATGTGAATTTTCAGTGATGTACTTACTATGTGGGCCATAATAATATGTGAGAAATCTTCGTTTTCTTGGACCTTGATGTGAAGTTAAGATTTTTGATAAGCTTTAGGTATTGCAATTTCACACGTGTACAAAAGTATAGCTTAATTCAACTGATGAGGGCTATGTGAATAAATGTAAGCGATGTGATGCAAGTAGCTCTTGGCCACTTTCATTTTTTGAAAGTAGCTCTCAGATGAAGAAAGGTTGGAGACCCCTGATCTATACAGTAGTGAGGTAGATTAGCTCCCCAAAGACTGGTGGAAATATAAAATAAATCACAGGTATGTAACTAAGTTAGTGTAAGTGTTTACCCTGCAGCTGTTTTGGCGTACAGAGAGACGGTGTAAGCTCCCGAAGTGCTGGAGTCTCTGACGATGAAAGCGCCTTCTTTATCCTGCAGGGGGCGACATAATGCATGTTGTGACTTAGTGATCCCAACATCCTTTTGAACAAATAATATGTAAAGATCTCCTCCACCAACACTCAAAAGAATATACCTATTTTTAAATGTAATGAAGATAATGGTGTGTCAAAGAGGAACTCAAATGAGGCAGAAAATGGGAAGGAACGGTAAAAATA
>NW_022987888.1:436269-446269 GCF_902827165.1 Trematomus bernacchii | reverse complement strand
GAAGTAAACAAAGGCACTTAAATTGAGTTTTTCCGTACATTACTTGAAGCTAGTGAACCAAAACAATGACATTAAAAAAGGCTAAAAAGCTCTAAACATCTGATTATTGGTATAAATGTTCAAATCAAACAATGTGGTGTTATTGTTGAAGTATTATCACATTTATTTAAAAAGGTTCCCCCAAAGCAATCTTTAAACAAGCCTGAGAGCCAAAACAATGACATAAAAAAGGTTCAAAAATGATATCGAACTGCACGTATATTTTTTCATTTAATTGTTTATTTGAACCGGGACAGTGCACATTAATGAACATTTTAAACAAAATAATGCTTTTAAATGTAAATGAGCCGGATATTAGCTTTGAGCTAGTTTCCATCCGTAGTCCCGTCAAATATAAATAATAATATATAAGATATACTTCTTATACTACAAGCAAGTAGTAACTAGGTGTATTCAACTAAGTACAATGTTGCTTTACGTATTTATATTTCCTGCTGCTTTGAACTTCCAATTCTCTAAAGAGGCAGATAGTGTACTCTTCACTGCCCTACACTTATTTAATAGCTTTACTTCTAAAACACTCTTTAAACCCTCAATATATGTGAAGCTCAGGAACCAAAACAAGAGCTCAAAGCCTCTACAGAGCTGCATCTTGGATTAAACCGTAATTCTGTGTTGATTTTTAAGTGTGTTAAAACTTCTCAAACTACTTTAAACTAAAAACAACACTGGTTTTTCTCACTGTCTCCGAACAGGTTGTACTCCTCGCAGCCCGGAGCCAGTTTTTCCGCCTGACGACAGCAGAGCCACGCCCCTTCTTGCCAAAACTGAGGGTGAAACTTCGCCCAGACCCCGGGGTTATCTTTGATCTCTGCAAGACACAAAATCAACGTGTCAAAGGCCATGTAAACAGGAAAAAAAAACGTCTAGAAATTATATAAATATTCCTTTTTGTGCCTCATATGAGCATATGCTGTAATACTGACACACAAACGGTTAAAAAACTACTTAAATACTGACATATAAAGAGTTGTCCAAATGTCTTAAAACGTGCAATAAGTACAGTTTTTGGTCACTTGGGGCCAGCAAAAACACACTGATTGCTAGTTTCTTAATCACTTGTTATGTAGTTAATATTATGAGAGCCTGTAGACTCAACTTACATTGCAGTCATTTGCCGGAAAAACCGAAACAATAAGCTAAAAAAACGCAAAAAATCTTAGTTAAATGTGTCCCATAATGCCTTGAGGGATTTAAACAAGACACCTATTACTCGGTTATTAACGTTTAAACATAAAAATTGGAATACAGGCCGACAACAATGAGCTAAAAGACGCTATAGGCGACTTAAACGTTTTCGCATAATGCGTTAGCCTGTGAGCTACAACTCTGTTTTGGCCTATATTTTATTTTGGCAAATTAGCAGCATTAAAAGTGCGCTGAATTAGCAATAAGCACTCCTTGTTTGCAATGCAGCATCTTTTTCTAAGCTGATTTATGGACGTTTTTTACAATGGACTTCAAAGATATGTAAGGTGTAAGTCAGGGGTCGCAACCTTTTTGATATGAAAAAAAAAAATTATCAGCGTGCCGACGATCGTGAATTATCAACGGGGGGGAGCAGTGTGTGGACCTGTCAGCGCAACTTACATGATGCCGAATTTAACAAACAAATTTAAATAATTGGTTTAAACGGCATAATAATAAGGACGATCGTCTGTTCTGTGATTCTCCAGAACACACAGGTGGCCAGTCCGCCCCTTTGTAGCATATTATTTCGATGAGAGATGAGCAGATCGCTACTGGGCTCTCAACTAAAGACACAGCCACGCAAAAACTGCAGCATTTGTACAGCTCCTTATGGGTACTGCAATTTGTGAAGTGCTTTCCTCCGTGGTGAAACGATCAGCCCTGCACCACGGAGGAAAGCGGCAGAAAGTCGCCTGGATTTAAAGAGAGCGGGACTGCTTTGCGTGCATGGCTTCCTTCTGCAGGTAACGGGGAGACGCGCTCTGGCGGCGGTCTCGTTCAGGATCCGAAAATAAAATTGTAATATTTTGCACACTTATTCCACTTATTCCTTACGGTGCCGCATGCCAATGGTGGCACGTGTGCCAGGGGTTGCCGACCCCTGGTGTAAGTCATACTGAATAAAAAAATATATTTATCACATCACTTTGTTACGTTTTAACTGAGATATACACAGAAAATAAGTGGTATTTATGCACTTTAAGGTCAGTTTAAATCACTATTACTTTGCTAGAGGCGAGGGTGACACATCGTCTTTGTATTAAACTGTCCAGCATTGAATCTAAAAGTGAAACGGTATCTCGAGTAAAAAACCCACATTTAGAAACAGTGGGGGGTGGAAACAGTGGGGGCTTCTGGGAAATTGGACCCAAGTGTGAAAACCAGTTTCAGGTGTGTGGTTTAAAAGTGTGAGAACGTGCAGAAGCTCGAGGCTGCTGGCATGAGAGCAAAGTCTTTATGAAGAGGAACGAAAAAACTAAATCATCAGACGCTACAGGAATAGAAATATAGAATAAACGTGGTTTATTAAACTCACTTTTACTAATAATAAATTATATTTATAGCGCTTTTCTGGGACTCAAAGTTGCTTTACAATATAGGGAAGGATTTGGGTTTTATTAAAATATTAATAAAATTATAATAATAAAATAATAATAGTAAAATAATAATACACATATAAAAGTAAAATAAAAATAATAATAGTAAAATAATTAAATTAAAATAATAATAGTAAAATAATAATAATAATAATAAAATAATAATAGTACAATTATAAAATTTAAATAATAATACAATAATAAAATTATAATAATAAAATATTAAAAGTAAAATAATAATAATAAAGAAATAATAATATATACAATTATAAAATAATAATAAATAAAATAAATACAGACTGACCCTCTTTGAGGCTCTGCACCCAGAGACTCCTGCTGTCGTGACTCGGAGCGAAAACGTAGAGAGTGTTCGCGTCGTAAACAACCTGCACAAAAACACAAGAAATACTTTGTTCGTTGTTTTTTATCTTTGAATTGTGACCACATTTCCCCTCATTGTGTATTATTATGTATTATACCCGACTCCTTTAACTGCGATATGTTCCAGAGAATCATCGTGTTTCAAGTTTTTATTCCAATGTATGAAGTGATGAAGCTAATGTGGCAATTTAAGAATAGAGTGGCGAAGTCCCTCCCCTTCCGGTGGACCTCCATGGGACATTATTTCGGAAAAAATATGTATTGAAGTCAATGGAGAGAGAAAGATTATCTTCCGATCCCGTTTGAATTGTGCCACGAATTACACATATGATGTTTTTCAATTTAATTTTGCAAGTAAAAAAAAAGTGTAATGTGTCGTAAAACTGTGAAGTAACACTTTTTTTTGTGTGAAACGCTCAATGAACTACATCTCTGGTCTTGCACAACAACACACGTCACCAAGATGGCCGTCACTACTGTCTTGTCAACAAAACGATTGACTACCCTCACTATCACCACAATGAAACACGTCCTGAAGAAAGTCATGCAAAGCTGCCTGCCTGCCTTCCTTGATTCTCTCTGAACTGCCTGGTCTTTTTAATGTTTAATGTCAACCATTTGTGCAGATAGCATGAAGTAGAAAAGATCGCCCATGCTAATGTAGCGTTAGCGTTAGCATTTCTCCCCCGGGCTTAAATTGTGTATTATAGAATGATCACACCGGTGTGACAGTACTCTTCAAAGGGTTCACGAAATATGACTACTCTTACTGTTTAACATTTTGGGTTACTTAATGTTACTTCATGTTAAGGCTAATAAAAATGACAAGGCTAAGCCGGCTGTAATGCTAACTAACGTGCTTGCTACTAGCTAGGTAGCTAACTTGATCCAGCCACTCCTGGTCCTTTCATCAGATGGGAAGCGAAAGAACGAGCAAGACCCATTGCTGGTATGATTACAACCTGGTACTAAGCACACAGGCATCTTGTTAAAGTTATCTTATCTTAGGCGGTGGTGGCGAAGTCGATAGGGACTTGGTTTGGCAACTGGAAGGTTACCAGTTCGAGTCCCGGCAAGACCAAGTGCTACCGAGGTGTCCCTGAGCAAGGCACCGTTCCCTACACTGCTCCCCGGGCGCCGGACATAATGGCAGCACACTGCTCCTAACACTAGGATGGGTCAAATGCAGAGGAACAATTTCGTTACATAGTACCTGTACTGTGAAATGACAAAAAGAGCAATTTATTATTTATTATTATTAGCTATCTCTATTTTAGTGGAGGAAAACAATTGTGACATCACTTACTCGACTCTGGGATTTGTAGTCTTTCTAGTTGCATATTTTTCATAGTCTTATATTTCAACAGTTTTACGACAAACTGTGACTTTTTTTGACATGGAAATGATTTTTTAAGATTGACAAACATCATATGTGTAATTCATGGCACAATTCAAACGGGATCGAAAGATAAGTTTTCTCTCTCCATTGACTTCAATACATAATTTTTCCGAAATAAGGTCCCATGGACCGGAAGTAGATGGGCGTGACTTCGCCACTCTATACCACTCTACTGAAGCATCATGGGAAATGTAGTTCCTAGCATCCTGTATTAGTACCTGGAAGGGGTATTTGTTCTGGCAGGGGATTACTCCTGCTCCGTTCTTCACGATCTCTGCACATCTGATCCTGCTCAGCTCGATGGAACCTCTCCTGAACTTCTTCTGCTCATGGAGAGAAATATAACAAGAATATATATTAAAATTTGAATTTCTATTCTAAAAAAAAACCCAAATAATTCCAGAATAATATTTAAAGTGGACCTATCATGCTATATTTGAATAATATAGTGTAGGACCATACCTATATAAGGCATATTTATACTTTTTTTTTTTCAAAATACCAAACAGATCATGCATTTTAGCCATGCCTCATTTCGCTCAATTTGACATTTTTTAGCTCTGTTTTTGCAAGGGCTGATTATGTGAGAACAGCACCACCTACAGGCCTGGCATATGTACTACAGCGTCTCCAGCGCTTTCGAACGGCAATGGCCATGGCTGTCTCCTCCTGATTGGTGGAGTTGGCCCAATAGCCGTAGCGCCACCGTCCTGACGTCAGGACAGTGTTCAAATCTGGATCAGTTTTTATCAGATCCGTTGCAGCCCCTTTTTTAGAGATTTGGGTATGGAGGAAAATAGAGAGGGTTGTGTTTTCTGACACTTGGTGAGTTCCCTGGAACACCGGGGACACATATTCATGTAGAAAAGACGTACAAAAGTGCATTTTGCATGATAGGTCCCCTTTAAATAATAATAATAATGTGATATATATGGCCCGAGGCTCTGGAACACTCTGCCCCTCCATGTGAGGTCGGCCCAGACCCTAGGGGTTTTTAAATCTACTCTTAAGACACACTTCTTCTCCCTGGCCTTTTAGTCAGAGCGGAGCACGACACCTGACTTTTCCCTGTGTTTTCTTTTTAAATATCTGTTGTAATTTATTGTCCTTTATTATAGAAATGTGTTTTTATGTGATTGTAGTTATTACATGTACAGCACTTTGGCCCGACCAAAAATCGCTTTTAAATGTGCTCTATAAATAAACCTTGATTTGATTTGATTTGATTTGATATGAAGTGACCTCTGCTCTCCCGTCGTAGTATGTGAGTTTGCTCCTGGTCAGCACGAACAGCCTCTCCTTGTAGTTCAGAGGAGAAGTTCTCTTCTTCTGCTGAGACCGCTTGATGAGCGTCTCCTCCAATAGCAGCTCAGCACTCATCCTGGCCCCGCCCCTGCCCTCAGCCCATTGGTGGAGCTCATCAGAAGGAGGCGGGCCCAAACTGAGCTGAGGAAAAAGTGGATTTAAATCAATGATTATAAAACAATATTAAAATGTGCTTTTTCTTCCTTTTTTCATTGTGTTTGAAACCAGTATTTCTGCAGGTAAAGGTCAGGGAATGCAAATGATACAAGTACTAGAATATTTGTCCAAAAGTACACATTTATTAAAAAAAATAATACTAATATAATCATACAAAAAAAAAAGAAATTGACATTTCTTCATAAAAATAATACACTACAAAACATAATAATTATGTAAGAAATATGTTAACAATATATATAAGACAATACCTTAAAACAAATATGTACTACAATGTAAAACAACTGATAATATGTTAAAATATACATATTAAATATTAAGACAAATATATATATGACAGTGTAAATACTAATAATAATGTTGAGAATAAGATCTTTGGTTAAGTGTTAAAACGCAAAAGTATCATATTAATAATATATAAATTACCTAATACATGCAGATGTATTAATAGATTAATCAGTATTTTATATATATTTAAACATAGGTTTATAATTATCCTGCATGATAGGTACTTTTATTTATGTTACTTTAAGTATAATGTTATGCTTGTACTTTTAAAAAATAAATTGTATTTCGGAACAGTTTTGCTATGTTTACTTTTCACCACTTATTGGCACTTTTAAGGTGCGGTGTGGTATTTTCCCACAGCTCCTGAACGCATCACAAGGAAACAAATAACGCACCTGCTCTCAGGTGCTTTACATTAAGTCACTAACATTATAAAACACACATTATTATAACCACAGGAGTACTACATACAGACTATTGTATAATTAAATCATATGTTTAGATGCTTTTACGTACTTTACGGTCATTTTTTCACTTAGAATTACATGAATGCATTGATTTAATGTCGTTTATTTAGTACTTTGTTACGGTAAAGCTGAAGGACTTTGGTCGCAGTTGAGTCAAACCTCGGACTTTCTGCGTTTTTTTCGACTGGTTTGCGCAGCAGCAGCAGGTCAAATCATAATAAACGTTACGTAAAAGTGACGTAAGAGTTAAAACAAAGTGATTTTCTTACCTTTTCTCGTCATTTTTATGCAGTTTTTAATCCGTACGTGTGCGTTTGTTTCCCATGTCACAGCGAGTGAAGAGGCAGGGATTCAGGAAATGAAGCAAAGGGGGGCGGACACACACTCACACTCTCACACACACACACACACACACACACACACACACACACACACACACACACACACACACGCACTGCGGGTAGAGTACGAGGAAGCGTGTGTGTCAGAGTGGAAAAATGTTCAATATCAGCAACTGCTACATGAAGCTGTTTGAAGTGTGTGTGTGTGTGTGTGTGTGTGTGTGTGTGTGTGTGTGTGTGTGTGTGTGTGTGTGTGTGTGTGTGTGTGTGTGTGTGTGTGTGTGTGTGTGTGTGAATGCTGAAATGAAAGCTTGAGTTAATCATAAACAGCTGACCTGCACAGTACAGGACTCTAGCTGTCGATGTAATAAACCTGTCATTTTAAACATTAACTATTTTAACTCAAATCTTTTAATATATTTTAACCACAAAAACGTTATTATACAAAACGAACAAACTCACTGACAGTTGTCACATGTTTTTAGGTTTTTCAGCAGCTGGTTTCAGTTCTCCTTCAGAAAGGCTGGCTGTAGTTTGTTTTCTATATTATATATTTTCTTGTTATGTAATATCTGTAGTTTGTTCTAGGTATATTATATGTGTTCTGGCTATATAATAGTTTGTTTAATTTCTGGGTAGCCTATATAATATCTGTAGTTTGTTGTGTTTTCTGGCGCTATCATATCTGTAGTTTGTTTAGTTTTCTTGATCTGGCACCGTTTCTCTTCACCCTCTACACCGCAACCTGTCACCTGCAGAAGTTCTCTGACGACTCCGCCATCGTTGGCCTCATCTCCAACGAGGACGACAGGGAGTACAGGGAGCTGACGCAGGACTTCACCCTCTGGTGCCAGAGGAACCACCTCCAGCTCAACGCAGGGAAGACCAAGGAGCTGCTGGTGGATTTCAGACGGCGCCAACACTCCCCCCCGACACCAGTGAACATCCAGGGAGCGGACATTGAGATCGTGAAATCTTACAAATACCTGGGTGTTCACCTGAACAATAAACTGGACTGGACTGATCATTCTGCTGCTCTGTACAAGAAGGGACAGAGCAGACTCTTTCTGCTGAGGAGACTGAGGTCTTTCGGGGGCAGGGGGCGCACCTTCAGACTTTTTACGACTCTGTTGTGGCATCAGCCATTTTCTATGGTGTATCCTGCTGGGGCAGCAGCATCTCGGCTGCTGACAGGAAGAGACTGAACAAACTGGTGAGGAAGCTCTGTCCTGGAGAGTCCTCTGGTGGGAGACAGGCGTCCTCTGGACACTGTGGAGGGGAGACAGGAGTCCTCTGGACACTGGGGAGACAGGAGTCCTCACTGTGGAGGAGGTGGGAGATAGGAGTCCTCTGGACACTGTGGAGGAGGTGGGAGACAGAAGTCCTAACTGTGGAGGAGTCGGGAGACAGGAGTCCTCTGGACACTGGGGAGACAGGAGTCCTCACTGTGGAGGAGGTGGGAGATAGGAGTCCTCTGGACACTGTGGACGTGGTGGAGGTGGTGGGAGACAGGAGTCCTCTGGACACTGTGGAGGTGGTGGGAGACAGGAGTCCTCTGGACACTGTGGAGGAGGTGGGAGACAGGAGTCCTCTGGACACTGTGGAGGTGGTGGGAGACAGGAGTCCTCTGGACACTGTGGAGGTGGTGGGAGACAGGAGTCCTCTGGACACTGTGGAGGAGGTGGGAGACAGGAGTCCTCTGGACACTGTGGAGGTGGTGGGAGACAGGAGTCCTCTGGACACTGTGGAGGTGGTGGGAGACAGGAGTCCTCTGGACACTGTGGAGGTGGTGGGAGACAGGAGTCCTCTGGACACTGTGGAGGAGGTGGGAGACAGGAGTCCTCTGGACACTGTGGAGGTGGTGGGAGACAGGAGTCCTCTGGACACTGTGGAGGAGGTGGGAGACAGGAGTCCTCTGGACACTGTGGAGGTGGTGGGAGACAGGAGTCCTCTGGACACTGTGGAGGTGGTGGGAGACAGGAGTCCTCTGGACACTGTGGAGGAGGTGGGAGACAGGAGTCCTCTGGACACTGTGGAGGAGGTGGGAGACAGGAGTCCTCTGGACACTGTGGAGGTGGTGGGAGACAGGAGTCCTCTGGACACTGTGGAGGTGGTGGGAGACAGGAGTCCTCTGGACACTGTGGAGGAGGTGGGAGACAGGAGTCCTCTGGACACTGTGGAGGAGGTGGGAGACAGGAGTCCTCTGGACACTGTGGAGGTGGTGGGAGACAGGAGTCCTCTGGACACTGTGGAGGTGGTGGGAGACAGGAGTCCTCTGGACACTGTGGAGGAGGTGGGAGACAGGAGAACGGCAGCCAAGCTGTCCTCCCTGCTGGACAATGTGTCCCACCCGCTCCAGGACACCCTGTCCTCACTGTGCAGCTCGTTCAGCGACAGGCTGCTGCACCCCCACTGTCTCACGGAGAGATACCGCAGGTCCTTCCTTCCTGCAGCGGTCGGACTATACAACCAGCACAGCCCCTAGAAGACCCCCCCCCACACACACACACACACACACACACACACCACACACACACACACACACACACACACACACACACACACACAACAACACAGACTATAACACCCCTTGCTGTTAAATACCAACCAACTATATGCAATATATATATAGTCGTTAATAACTGTGTAATATATACCTGTCTGCTAAACCCTAAGAACTGTTACAGGATGTGTATTTTGTAAATTGTGTAACTTTTTATTTGTTATTATATTTTTTATTATATCATCACTTTTTTTAACTTAGTACTTTTTAATGCATGTACCACGAAGCTGCCTGTGGCTCTCTCTCTGCTGTAACTACGCACAGTTCCCCTCTGGGACGAAGAAAGGGATTCTGATTCTGATTCTGATATATTATATGTTTTCTGGGTTTATTATATCTGTAGTTTGGTTTGTATACGACTGTAGTTTTTTTCCCGTGGCTATATCAGCTGTAGTGAAGCCTGTCATCCTAGCTGTATTTTGCCTGCAGTTTGGTTTGTGTATTGTCTCGAT
>NW_022987888.1:383769-426269 GCF_902827165.1 Trematomus bernacchii | reverse complement strand
AAGTACCTGGAGAACCAGAGCTTTCTCCTAAAGTACCTGGAGGGCTTAAAATCTGCTCCGGATTTTTCACAAATTATTCAAATGTTTCACCTTTAATTTCTGGAAAATGTTCAGACTTGTATCACTCACTTATTAGAGATTTTTCGGAAAATGTTCTTTTTTTTTTTTTTTTTACTTTTTAACTAATTTCTTTCACATATTGTCCAAATAATTTGCAGACATTTTTCACAGAATAAAACAAAAAATTGGGGATTTTTTATTACATTTTTCAACACATTTTGATATTATTATTATTTGGGTATTTTTCTTAATATATTTTACATTTTTAATCCGATGTTTTTCTGATATCCACAAATTGTGTCATCATGTTTTGTATGATATTCACAATTTCTTTGACAAATTATTCACATATTTTGCTCCATATCTCTGGAAAGTAATTCCGACTGTTGTTATCACTCATATTTCAAAGATTGTTTCAGATCTTTTTTTTCACTAGTTTTTTTTTGCCATATTTGAATGTTTGGTATTCTTCTGTCAGGCAGCGAGGAACTGTCTGGTGAACGAGCAGAACGTGGTGAAGGTCTGCGACTTCGGGATGACCAGGTACTGACACATTTCATTTATACACATCGTTAATGATAGACTAAGGGGCGGGACATCTCTTAGCGGTTGACCAATCAGCTAACCAATCAGAGCAGACTGGGCTCTGGTTTCAAACAGAGGGTGAAAAGAGGTGCTGCAGCACAGGCAGTATGAGAAAAATAAAGAGCTTTTTGAACATTAAAGCATGGAGACATGTCACTTTGAACAGAATTCTGACATGGTTTAGAACAGTGTGTTGTGTTTTCAGGTGTGTGTTTTCAAGTGTGTGTTTTCAGGTGTGTGTTTTCAGGTGTGTGTGTTCAGGTGTGTGTGTTCAGGTGTGTGTTTTCAGGTGTGTGTGTTCAGGTGTGTGTTCTTGTGGTGTGTGTTTTCAGGTGTGTGTGTGTGTTTTCAGGTGTGTGTTTTCAGGTGTGTGTGTTCAGGTGTGTGTTTTCAGGTGTGTGTGTTCAGGTGTGTGTTCTTGTGGTGTGTGTTTTCAGGTGTGTGTGTGTGTTTTCAGGTGTGTGTTTTCAGGTGTGTGTTTTCAGGTGTGTGTTTTCAGGTGTGTGTGTTCAGGTGTGTGTTCTTGTGGTGTGTGTTTTCAGGTGTGTGTGTGTGTTTTCAGGTGTGTGTTTTCAGGTGTGTGTGTTCAGGTGTGTGTGTTCAGGTGTGTGTTTTCAGGTGTGTGTTTTCAGGTGTGTGTGTTCAGGTGTGTGTTCTTGTGGTGTGTGTTTTCAGGTGTGTGTTTTCAGGTATGTGTGTTCAGGTGTGTGTTCTTGTGGTGTGTTCAGGTACGTGTTGGATAATCAGTACACCAGCTCCAGTGGGGCGAAGTTTCCAGTGAAGTGGTCTCCTCCTGAAGTCCTGCACTACAGCAAGTACAGCAGCAAGGCCGACGTCTGGTCCTTCGGTCAGCACACACACACACACACACACACACACACACACACACATACACACTTAGTTCAGATAAGAAAATAAGTACTTTATCGATCCCAATTTGGGAAATATAGCATAAAAGTAGTAGTTATGGGTACTTTTTACTTAAGTACATTTCAAAGCCCATACTTATTACTTTTAAGAAGTTTAGAAGAGTATTTTTAAACACGAGTATCTGTACTTCTACTTGAGTAAAGGATGTGTTTACTCTGGTGTTCAGGTGTGGTGATGTGGGAGATCTACTCTGAGGGGGCGATTCCCTTTGAGTGCCGCTCTAACGTGGAGGTTGTCATGGAGATCACGAGAGGAGGAAGACTGTACCGACCTCACAGAGCAACACAAGCAGTTTACAGCATCATGTACCGCTGCTGGCACGAGGTACACACACACACACACACACACACACACACACACACACACGTACAGACACACACACACACACACACTCTCACACACACACACACACACACACTCACACACACACACACACACACACTCACACACACACACACACACACTCACACTCACACACACACACACACACACACACACACACACACACGCAAATAAATATGTACAAGAAAAATAATTGAATATACTCAAATTTTATTAGGTTAAAGATTATTGTCACACATTTGTGAGCAAAGAAAAATAATATATAATTGTGATTTATTTCTTTTTTAAATTGTACGTTTTATGTCTTAAATTTACCAGTTTAATTTAGGAGGAATATACAGAATTTTGAATGACTTTTTGGGGGAAATGTACTCATTTTATCTAAAAAATCTCATATGATCTCAGAGATCTTGAGTATTTTCCCCTCCCTTCACTTTGTTATTATTATTTATTATATAACAGTTTCTCGTCACTTACTTTTTGCCACAATTTAAGATGTTGTTTGGGTTTAAAGGATTGTTTTTCATCTCTTCTTCTTCTTCTGCTTTAATTCTCTCTTCTTCGGTGGTGTTCTCGGTGGGAGTAGAAGCCTCAGGGTCGCCCGTCCTTCTCCGAGCTCCTGCAGGACATCAGGAAACTGGCAGAAAATACGGAATAATCCACACTTTAATTGTATATATCGCTGATTATTATCAAACTGTACTTCTGAATGTACACAGATTCTTTTTTTGTTTATTGTAATTAAATATTTTTACATTAAAACCTGTTTCTGATAAAGACAGCAGGGGGCGGTAGAGAGCTTTGGGTTGGATATAAAGTCGTTTATTAGGCAGAATATGACATGTTCATGACTGTAAAGGGCGGTTTGTAATTGTAAAATAAACATAAATAGGTCCGATTTTGGGAAGATGCCCCCCTATAAGTAACTTAGCTTTCATACAGTGAGGTCTGACATGTATATGTAATTGTTTTTTAATTATACACCTGAATGTTAGACCCTTAAACATAGATTTTGAAGGAGGTTTGTTTTGACACACAGTAAAACATCTTGGTTATTACATTACATTACATGTCACTTGTTAGACGCTTTTATCCAACGCGACTTACATGCTCAATACTGTGGGCAATCCCCACAGGAGCAATTTGGGGTGAAGTGTCTCAGGGACACAACGACATGCTGACTGCAGTGGGGTTTGAACCTGTGACCCCCTGATCCGAACACCATCGCACAACCCATTGCACCACACGCCTCCAATTTGGATCCTTTATTGGTCTGAGAGACAACATCCAAATAGATTAAATTCAAGTGTAAAATATCACACATATGGCATCTTTACCTCTCATATTAGTGTGTGTTTTGGTTTATTTACAGGGGTTTGCTTTGTTCATACGGTTTAAATGTGTGTGTAAAGTATTCAAATGTCATTATTTGTGCTGCACTGAGCATGCGCAGACAAAGAGAACACATGGCGGGGGGGCGTTACCTTGGAGACACACACACACACACGCGCACACACACACACACAGCCACAGTGTCGATTTCTACAGTGACGGTGATACGACACACACACACACACACACACACACACACACACACACGCACACACACACACGCACACACACACATGCACACACACACACAGCCACAGTGTCGATTTCTACAGTGACGGTGATACGACACACACACACACACACACCGGAGAACAACAACGTTACTCGAGTGTTTACGTTGGAAACGGGAGCGGAGGAATTCACGTGTAAAAAGGTGAGTGTGTTTTACTGGTTTGTTTATGTGTGTGTAAAATCAATTTCCTACCATCTATTTATTCTATTGCGTTTACTTTTGGAGGAAGTATTTATATAGTTGACTTACTAGCCTACAGTAAGACTACTTACACGACAGTAAAAATACTGCCTTGAAATGTTACTTTAGCTTTAATAATACAAATGTAATAAAGTATTTTATAAGTATATAATTGTCAACTATGTATGTTTGAATTTATGAGTTTTATTTGTGACAGATATATATGATCTATCTATTACCTTCACCAGTAGGCCTTTATTAGGAGTTTTAAATGAAATATTATACAATATGTGACGGATACATTTCTTATTTTCCTTTCCTAATACCATTACTGTTTATTCATTGACCTTTTCATTTGATTTGTAAGTGTGTGTATTGTGTTTCTCTTAAACATTTTGGTACTTTTACTTAAATGTATTTTTGTTTTACTTAAAGTGTTTTTAAATACCGTTTTCTTGCTTAGCGATGTGTTTGCTTGGGTCATAGCCATATCTTGAATACTGTGTACAACTTATAGTAAAAACAAAAGTGAGTCAAATGTATTTATAAGTGAAGTTTTCTATATTTCTGTCCTCTAGAGTCAGAGGGGGGAAGTAGTGGAGTACAAATACTTCGTTACTGTACTTAAGTACATTGTTCTGGTATCAGTACTTTACTCCACTACTTACTTTTCTGATGACTTTTTACTTTGACTTCTTACATTTTGAACACTAATACCTGTACTTTCTACTTCTTACATGTTGAACACAAATACCTGGACTTTCTACTTCTTACATGTTGAACACAAATACCTGTACTTTCTACTTCTTACATGTTGAACACAAATACCTGTACTTTCTACTTCTTACATGTTGAACTCAAATACCTGTACTTTCTACTTCTTACATGTTGAACACAAATACCTGAACTTTCTACTTCTTACATGTTGAACACAAATACCTGTACTTTCTACTTCTTACATGTTGAACACAAATACCTGAACTTTCTACTTCTTACATGTTGAACTCAAATACCTGTACTTTCTACTTCTTACATGTTGAACACAAATACCTGAACTTTCTACTTCTTACATGTTGAACCCAAATACCTGTACTTTCTACTTCTTACATGTTGAACACAAATACCTGTACTTTCTACTTCTTACATGTTGAACCCAAATACCTGTACTTTCTACTTCTTACATGTTGAACCCAAATACCTGTACTTTCTACTTCTCACATGTTGAACCCAAATACCTGTACTTTCTACTTCTTACATGTTGAACACAAATACCTGTACTTTCTACGTCTCACATTTTCCAAACAGGCTGGTTCCTTTAGTTTGAATGTGTGTTTGGTGGCGTGATCATTATTATTTAGAGTCATTGCGTGCCTATTGATTTGAACACGATCCGTGTATCCATCATTTCCTGGTCTTCTCTAAAGAAGAGGGACCAATGAAAACGTTGTCATGTTGCCGTTGTTCAGCATGGAAACATTCATTAGCTAACAATGACATTATTGTTCTATTAATATAAAGGGAGGTCAGGTACTCTTTAAAACAGCTGCTAGTTATGGGTACTTTTTACTGAAGTACATTTCAAAGCCTCTTTACTTTGACTTGAGTAAAGAAGTTTAGTCAGTACTTCTACTTTTACCAGAGTATTTTTAAACACGAGTATCTGTACTTCTACTTGAGTAAAGGATGTGTTTACTTTTGCCCTCTCTGTCCAGAGTTATGGAGCGTTACGAGTCTCTGGGTCTGGTCGGAGAGGGAAGTTACGGCACCGTCCTGAAATGTCGTCACCGAGAATCCGGACGCCTCGTCGCCATCAAGAAGTTTGTGGACTCGGACGACGACAAGACGGTGAAGAAGATCGCCCTGAGGGAGATCAAGCTGCTGAGGGTAAACATGTCAATCCAACCACCTGTAAATCACTCCATTAGCCAACCTGTCAATCAAGCCATTAGCCAACCTGTCAATCAATCCACCAGCCAATTAAACACCAGCATTCAGACTGAAACCTGAGTGCAGTAAAACACAAAAGCAGCCTGTCAATCACAAGATAAACACATCTAAAAATAACTCGGAGGAATCGTTGGAAGACGAGAAGCATCGTCTAGATTCTTCCTGTAGTCTTAGTCTTTAATATTCTGGAAACAGGAGACTCTTCATCTAATGCTTGGTTTCTGGAAAAGGTTTCATCAGGCAACAATACTTTCTAGTCAGGCGTTTTGGACGAAGCATTCATCAGTTATTTTAAAGTAATGTTGCACAAAAACATATCTATAGATAGATATATAGATAGATAGATAGATAGATAGATAGATAGATAGATATATAGATAGATAGATAGATAGATAGATAGATAGATAGATAGATAGATAGATAGATAGATAGATCGGATAGCTAGATAGATAGATAGTCGATCTAGCTCGCTCCTCGCTAGCTATCATCGCTCGATCGATAGACTCGCTAGCTCGCTAGCTCGCTAGTCGCTCGCTCGCTCGCTCGCTCGCTCGCTAGCTCGCTCGCTCGCTCGATCTCGCTCGCTCGCTGGCTCGCTGGATGCTCGCTCTCGCTCGCTCGCTCGCTCTCATGGCTCGCTGGCTCGCTGGCTCGCTGGCTCGCTGGCTCGCTCGCTCGCTCGCTCGCTCGCTCGCTCGCTCGCTCGCTCGCGCTCGCTGGCTCCTCGCTCCTGGCTGGCTCGCTGGCTCGCTCGCTCGCTCGCTCGCTCGCTCGCTGCTCCTGCTGGCTCGCTGGCTCTCTGGCTCGCTCGCTCGCTCGCTCGCTCGCTCGCTCGCTCAGCTCGCTCCGCTCGCTCGCTGGCTCGCTGGCTCGCTCGCTCGCTCGCTCGCTCGCTGGCTGGCTCGCTGGCTCGCTCGCTCGCTGGCTGGCTGGCTCGCTCGCTCGCTCGCTCGCCTGCTCGCCTCGCTCGCTCGCTCGCTCGCTCGCTGGCTCGCTGGCTCGCTGGCTGGCTGGCTCGCTCGCTCGCCTCGCTCGCTCGCTCGCTCGCTCGCTCGCTCGCTCGCTCGCTCGCTCGCTGGCTGCTGCTCGCTCGCATCGCTCGCTGCTCGCTCGCTCGCTCGCTCGCTCGCTGGCTCGCTGGCTCGCTCGATCGCTGGCTGGCTGGCTCGCTCGCCTCGCTCGCTCGCTCGCTCGCTAGCTCGCTCGCTCGCTCGCCTCGCTCGCTGCGCTGGCTCGCTCGCTCGCCTCGGCTGGCTGCGCTCTCGCTCGCTCGCTCGCTCGCTCGCTCGCTCGCTCCTCGCTCGCTCGCTCGCTCGCCTCGCTGCTCGCTCCGCTCGCTCGCTCGCTCCTCGGCTGGCTCGCTCGCTCGCTCGCTCGCTCGCTCCTCGCTCGCTCGCTCGCTCGCTCGCTCGCTCGCTCGCTCGGCTCGCTCGCTCGCTCGCTCCTCGCTCGCTCTCTCGCTCGCTCGCTCGCTCGCTCTCTCTCGCCTGCTCGCTGGCTCGCTCGCTCGCTCGCTGGCTCGGTGCTCGTGGTTCCTCAGCCTGTCAGCCCCTTGGCACTGAGTAAAATATTAATTTGAATGTTTTCTTTTACGCTGTCATCTTTTAAACCTTTAAGCAATTGCGCCACGACAACCTGGTGAACCTCCTGGAGGTGTGGAAGCGCCGCCGCCGCTGGTACCTCGTGTTCGAGTTTGTGGAGCGAACGCTTCTGGACGATCTGGAGCAGAACCCGACCGGACTGGACCTGAACACGAGCCGGCAGATCCTGTTCCAGATCCTGAGAGCCGCTGCCTTCTGCCACCAGCAAAATGTGAGGAGTCAGAGAAATGAACCACATCAAGGGCTTCCAGTATGATATTTTAGACGTGGAAGCACCTTCAGGGTGTTCTGTAATGGAGGCAGAGGTGGGAAGTAGTGGAATACAAATACTTCGTTACTGTACTTAAGTACATGTTTCTGGTATCAGTTACTCTTTAAAACAGCTGGTAGTTATGGGTACTTTTTGCTTAATTTCAAAGCCTCTTTACTTTTACTTGAGTAAAGAAGTTTAGTCAGTACTTTTATTAAACACGAGTATCTGTACTTCTACTTGAGTAAAGGATGTGTGTACTTTTTCCATCTCTGAATGGAGGTCTTTCCCACGTTCTGTGTTAAATAAGTATCTGTACGATCAGGGGTTGGTTTTGGAGAATACATCCCAAACTGCCAGAGGAAGAATTACAACCTCTACTATTATCCTTTTGCTTCCCAGATAATCCACCGTGACATCAAACCAGAGAACATCCTCATCTCTCAGTGTGGTGTGGTGAAGATGTGTGACTTTGGTTTCGCCCGGACCATGACATCTCCTGCTGAGGGGGGGGTTTACACTGACTACGTAGCCACTCGCTGGTACAGAGCGCCTGAACTGCTGGTGGGAGATACCAAGTATGGCAAGTAGGTATCTGTTGTGAAAATAGTGAATGTCCTCTTCCAACATGAGAGTAACATGCTAACAAAGGTATCCCAACTGTAGCTGTGAACATGACAGGATGTATGATTACCTAGAAGAGCATCAGGACTGTTTTAGGCATATGATAGCTATGTGATTAACATGATGATTCAGCCTCTATGGAGATAGACATATGACAAGCATGCTCATTTCTGACGTGGAGCTAATCTGAAGTAAACATTGAATACTGCTTTCTATTCCTCCATCTTGTGACTGTGTAACTCCCTCTCTTGGATATTAGCATGTGAAGGACACTGTTCAGGAACTAGTTGATGCTCTGTATGTGATGACTACTTCCATTCTGGAGAGGATCACAAATACATGGATCCTGAGATTGAAGATCAAGTCTGGGACGAGTGATATTGTTCTAACAGTATCACACCTGAGGATGTGTTGTTGTTTCCTGTTGATACAGTAGTTAACAGGTGTTTTCTGTGTGTGTAGAGCGGTAGATGTTTGGGCTTTTGGGTGCCTGTTGCTGGAGATGTTAACGGGTCAGCCTCTGTTCCCCGGAGACTCCGACCTGGACCAGATTTACCACATCGTCAGGTGCTTCGGTAAGTATATATGTTAAAGGTCACCTATTATGCAAAATCCACTTCTTCATGTCTCTTCTACATCAACATGTGTCCCCTCTTCTTCATGTCTCTTCTACATCAACATGTGTCCCCTCTTCTTCATGTCTCTTCTACATCAACATGTGTCCCCTCTTCTTCATGTCTCTTCTACATCAACATGTGTCCCCTCTTCTTCATGTCTCTTCTACATCAACATGTGTCCCCTCTTCTTCATGTCTCTTCTACATCAACATGTGTCCTCCTCTTCTTCATGTCTCTTCTACATCAACATGTGTCCCCTCTTCTTCATGTCTCTTCTACATCAACATGTGTCCCCTCTTCTTCATGTCTCTTCTACATCACCATGTGTCCCCTCTTCTTCATGTCTCTTCTACATCAACATGTGTCCCCTCTTCTTCATGTCTCTTCTACATCAACATGTGTCCCCTCTTCTTCATGTCTCTTCTACATCAACATGTGTCCCCTCTTCTTCATGTCTCTTCTACATCAACATGTGTCCCCTCTTCTTCATGTCTCTTCTTCATCAACATGTGTCCCCTCTTCTTCATGTCTCTTCTACATCAACATGTGTCCCCTCTTCTTCATGTCTCTTCTACATCAACATGTGTCCCCTCTTCTTCATGTCTCTTCTACATCAACATGTGTCCCCTCTTCTTCATGTCTCTTCTACATCACCATGTGTCCCCTCTTCTTCATGTCTCTTCTACATCAACATGTGTCCCCTCTTCTTCATGTCTCTTCTACATCAACATGTGTCCCCTCTTCTTCATGTCTCTTCTACATCACCATGTGTCCCCTCTTCTTCATGTCTCTTCTACATCAACATGTGTCCCCTCTTCTTCATGTCTCTTCTACATCAACATGTGTCCCCTCTTCTTCATGTCTCTTCTACATCACCATGTGTCCCCTCTTCTTCATGTCTCTTCTACATCAACATGTGTCCCCTCTTCTTCATGTCTCTTCTACATCAACATGTGTCCCCTCTTCTTCATGTCTCTTCTACATCACCATGTGTCCCCTCTGTGTAAAGAGACCCTGAAAGTTTAAGGAACAAAGATTTTCTCTCTTTTTCTCCTGATCCATTTCTATAAAAACCTGTCTGAAAATGAGCTGATCAGATTTTGGCCACTTTATGATGTCATAACGATGTTTTGGCTTGTGTAACCATTAGCCAATCACCAACCAAGGTACCCCCCCCCCACCTTATCACCTGAATCTCCTCCTAGAGCTCCATTGAGTTCTTTGTAACCAAATCTCTCTCAGAGGGGCGTGGGGAGGGGCTCCTTATTTTCATCTAAAGTAACAGACAGAGAATCAGCACTTTGGAAACAGGGCTGAAACAGAGGGGATTATGGGTAATGCTGCAATGGTCTGTTTGGTGTTTCAGCCAATCAGAGACATGTTCTGTATATATCTGAGACCTGTAACATATTGATAAAAAAACAGTATAATAGGGGACCTTTGAATAAAAACATGAAATATCTTATCTTTGAACTCTCTCAACACACTTATACTCTTTTGGGTTCTCCTAGGTAACCTGACAGCTCATCACCAGGAGTTGTTCTACAGGAATCCCGGCTTTTCTGGAGTCAGACTTCCAGAATATTCTGACCGAGTCCCATTGGATCAGCGCTTTCCTACAATCCCACCCACCGCCCTGGACCTGGCTCAGGTACATTGACTTAAATGTCCCATTACAAGTATTCACAATCAGATAAAAAGACTGTAAAGCATTCATCCACATCCAGGACATGGTTAAACTGTACACCCCAGCACGTGCACTCCGCTCTGCATCAGCCAAACGGCTCGCTGCACCAGCGCTGCGAGGGGGACCCAAGTTCCCATCAGCAAAAACACGTGGGTTTGCTATCCTGGCTCCAAAATGGTGGAATGAGCTCCCCATTGACATCAGGACAGCAGAAAGCTTACACATCTTCCGGCGCAGACTGAAAACTCATCTCTTTCGACTCCACTTCGAGCGATAGAACTACTAACAAAGAATTGCTAACAAAGCACTTACATACTAACAAAGGACTGGCTTATCTAAAGCCAGTTGAGTAGCACTTGAAATGGTTCGGCTCTATGAAACCTAATGTACTTATATGATTCTGTTTTCTTCAAGTTTGTATCTCCTGGTCGAATGCACTTATTGCAAGTCGCTTTGGATAAAAGCGTCAGCTAAATGCGATGTAATGTAATGTAATGTAATGTAATGTAATGTAATGTAATGTAATGTAAAGCATTCATTCATTTGGCAGAACCAGTAATACTTTTGTTTGGATTCTTTCAGAGTTGTCTCCAGATGGATCCAGAAAGACGCGCCCAGTGTTCAGAACTGCTCGAACATCCTCTGTTCACTCAGGACTCTTTCCACATCAGATTTTTGGACGAGTTGAATGCAAAGATCCAGAAAGACCACAGAGAAAACTCTACCCTTCCCAAAATAACCAAAACCCCAAGACGAGAAAGGAACGAAGGTGATGACAGGAACCGGAGAAGCAAAGAGAAGAAACAAACTGAAGATCTGGACGAGAGAGGCAACAAGGAAAAGGAGAGGAAGGAAGATGAGAAGATGGAGAAAACTAAAGGAAAGCAAACTTCAAAGGTTTCTAAAACTATTCAAAACCCTTCAGAGCCTCTAATATCAACCAAACAATCCAAAACTTTAGGCGCAAAGATTGATAATGTCGCAAAAACATCTGTGCCCATGAAAAGTAAACCAGGGAAAGTCACTGTTGGGGATCAGAGAAAAGAACCTGAGGCGTCAAAATCAACTAAAACCTTTACTTTGGATTCATTAGAGTCTACCAAGACTGCAACAGATCTAAAGGACAATAACACATTGGTAGCGAAACAAGGAAAAGTTGCTTCTCTGGAAACAGATGGAGGATTCAGTGGCTTAGAGATTGGTAGATCTATCAAATCGGAGCTTAACCAAGACTTTGGGAAGAACTGGACCAACACAAAAGTGCTTAAATTGTCTAAAACCTTAACTAGTGACCATACAATTGGGGTGTATTCTCCAAAAGCATCCTTAAAACCAACCCTTGATCGTACAGACACTTCCTTAACACAGAAAATGGGAAAGACCTCCATTACAGAACACCCTGAAGGTGCTTCCACTTCTAAAATATCAAACGCTGATCAAGTAGAGACAAGTTGGACACTTAAATCGACTCAACCGTCAAGTAATGACCACATTAAGGTTGCTACCACAACTATCCCTCCTGTCAACAAGCCATGCAAGACGACTTCAGGGAATCAGAACGAAACTTCAACCACAAACAAAGAGCAAAGAAAGACCTCTGAAGTCTTGCCTTTAAACTCAAAGACATCTAAGACTACCTCAAACTCAAAAATGACCAAAAACAACACATTTTTGTGCAATCCTTCAAAGACGCTTCTCTCAGATATTTCAAGGGAGTCCTCAACAGTTTTCAGAGAAGCCACTCCTGTCCAAAGCACGTTAACAACAGCTAAAGGAACCTCAAAGTTTCTCAAAACTGGCTCGTATTCAGATGCTAAACCAACAAGAGGCCTTCCAACGGACCGGGGACTTTCAGAAATATCAGCCAAAACTCAACAGGATGTCAACGAGGCAAACAACTTTGAGATTTACGATGCTTCAAGTGGAGACTACAAGGAGAATCCTGAATCTTCTGAGCCCTCTAGTGTCTATCAACTGAGGACTCCTACATCCAAAACCACTGCAGAATCCAGAACCACTGTGGCGATTGAAATCTCTGAAAGCAATGCACCATTAGGAACCATTATTCCAAAGACATTGAAAGTATCGGACAAAGAAAACAGAGAGGATTTAGCGCTGTCTGTTTCCATCAGTTCAACGACCACGTCTGTAGTTGACCAAATCCCAAAGGTTGAACACTCTAACTACAAATCCTTGATCGGAGAACCCAAAATGAAGCATGGGTCTTTTAGCAACCACAGTAAGTCTGTCGCAACAATGACCCTTAAGACTCAGAAAATTACATTTCCCACAGAGGCGAGAAAGAAAAGAGACATCCCAGAAACAAAAGATGGATCAGCTGATGCAGATTCCACTCGTTTCAACTCTACGACTCCAGACCACAAAGCTTTGACACGAAGCTTCGTCTTCAACACGCCAGACGTTGATGAGTTTAACATCAGCAAACCCCAATCCTCTCCACCTCCACCTCCTCCTGCACCCTCTTCCTCACCCCTGATCCCCTCTTCACCAGTCGTCAATCCACCCACCAGCGATCACTTTTCCATGGGGTCAGGTTTCCATCCTGGGAACCACAGCCTTAGGTACTGAAGTCCAAACATACAAGCACAACAGAGTACAGTACAATATGTGTTTGTCTTAAAGCGTTTAGACACACACTTGGTTTTAAACCTGTACAGTTGTTTCTATTCTAACTCGTACTTTTAAACCATTTTATGGTCTTTGTTGTTGTGATTTCCAAAGGATGTAGCTTAGTAGCTAGCTGCCTACGTAGGAATATGATCCGTAAACATTTGGACGATGTCTTCCAGTTGAGGAAACTGCTGTCCAAGACTAAAACACCACAACAGCAAACTTATTTCAATCATTCAGCAAATCTTGGATGAGACGATGACTTATAAATCTGAAACAAGAGATATATTCTCAAAGAAACTAAATTGGTCCACGCTAGTAGCTTCCATTGGATGCTGAGGACTCAGGAGTAAACAAATAATTACTCCTGAGCGCTTCCTAAATGTGTTTGGTCTTTAAAGTTTCCCTGTGGTTTCCTGTCGAGCGTTAGAACCCTAACAACAACTCTTCCAATGTTTTCTTAGTTTACAATATGACAGAATCTTTGTGTTTATCACAGGTTTGCAGACAAGTCGAGGCATCACGGTGGCGTCTACGGTCGACTGTCCAACCACATGTCTGGATCACTCACTGCACAGGTGACAGAGCTCATATTTCACTTGTTTAAGAGCAGAATCACATAGAAACTGTCTTCCAATGACACCAATGTCTTTTATTTCAGGTGTCGGACAAGAGCCAGACTTGTGAGCGCTCCTTAGTGTCCGATAGGGGAATTACAGCGACCAAGAAGAAGTCAGACGTCCATTTCCCAGATTTAAGAAGCTCAGGACTGCCAGAGATCAGAGGAAGAGAAGGTATGCAAACACACCTTACTATAATATGTACAATTTAGTAAAGCACAAGAAATATTATTTATTGTTACAAGCTCTCTATGGGACGGTCAAAAGCCTGTTTCCTCATTTTTACTGTATTGTGGGGGAAAAAGAGCTAACAAATGTCAAACATCTGTAGGAAAAGTTTCTTCACAACTCACAGGAAAACAAACAAATGTTTGCTTACCCTAACCCTAACCTAAATCAGGGCATTTGGTATTAGAAAATGAAATTATGCACTGAAAAAAACACAAAACAAATGTCAGGAATTGAGTTCCGAAGCAGTTTTCCAACATTTTCTTAGACAGAAAAATGTATTTTCTCAAACTCATTATTCCTATATCAAGTTTAAATCTCCCTCAATCTAAAGCATGCTAAAAAAAACAACATTAAGTAAGCAATTTTGTTTACCTTTTGCCCCAATAATAACATGCTATTAGCTGCAACATAAGAAAAATAAAGAAATGTTTTTTTGTTAAAGAATTACATTATTTTGGGTTAGTTTTTATCATGTAAAAGCATGTAACTCTGTCAGGATAGTAACTACAAACAAATCATTATAAAAGTGTTTATTTTTACTGTTTTTTACTCAGGGAAACTCAACAAAGGCACTTCCAAGGATCAGAGGAAGTCAGAAGCTCAGCAGCACGGACACACCAGTACCGACTCACAAACACCTTAAAAAAACATTATTTTCAGTCACAAAAAAACCCCAAAAATATTGAAATATCTTAATTCAAATCCATGCATTTTGTCAATGACAGTTAATCAAATTTCCTCAGGTTTGTTTTATTATGTTGCACGATTTTAAAGCAGTTAACGGGTCATTCATGTGTGAATACTTTTTTAACACTAACAGAAAATGTTTTTGACAGCATAAAAATAATAAAAAACTTTAAAAAATGAACATGTTTTTATTTTGTTGGGGTTTAATGGCAGAGGCTATGCTAACAGCTGTAAAAAAGCACAAGCATTGACATTTTAATAATTTAGCGCATAGTATTTGTTAAAAATGTACAAAATATTTTCTATGATGCTAAATGTAGTGTTTTTTCTAACAGAATCCCTTTTAAGAGAATGCATTTAGACATAAGTAACCCAACATGTGTGCTAATCTTTCAAAAACAAGTCCACAAAATCTCCTCTAAACCGTTAAGACTCGTCGCTGGAGTCCTCTGAAGAAGAAGAACCCGTTCTCCATTGGTTCCTGTTCGTCCTTCCCGCTCTTTTTACCAGCGTTTCCCTCGACTCGCTGCTGTCTGACGACGAACCGTAGCCTCTGGGAGGAAGCCTTCCCATTGGCTGAGAGATAAAAGAGCCTCTGCTATTGGTTAGGAGATGGAAGAGGAGGCTGTGTGTGATTGGTTTAGCCGGAGCTGCTGGCTGCTTTCTGATTGGTGTTCCAGGGTTTCTGGTGTCTGGTTTCCTGGGTTGTGATTGGACGGCTGGCTTTTTGGTCGTGGTAACAACCTGCTGGAGAATTTAAGAGAAGAGATAAAAATAAGAAAAATGCACTATTTATACAAAATAATATGGTATATTTTTTACTTTTTATTATGACACTTTATCATCAGTTTTCTTTTTTGGAATATAATATTCATGACATAATATATTTTGACTTTTTTGCTGATGATTTTGTAAAATACTATACTATGACTTAATCATTTCATTTAAATCGATAAGAACTTCTGGGATTTTTTTATTAGAGTAAATTGAATAATTCAAGCAATTTTTGGACTTCTTACAGCTTTGACCGCCGGCTATACCAGGACTCTTTTCGACATTATAATGACAAACTATACCATGATTTTTTTAATGACATACTTTACTAATCACATAACTGGTAAAGTATTTCGAAGTTAGCTTGGTGTTGGTAACTATGGAAGTTTTGGGGACACAGTGAAGCTACGACTGACTAACTAACTAACTAACTTACTAACTAACTAACTAAACTTACTTACTTAATTACTTACTTACTTACTTACTTACTAACTAACTAACTTACTAACTATCTAACTCACCAACTATCTAACTTAACAACTAAACTTACTTACTTACTTAATTACTTACTAACTAACAAACTAACTTAATAGCTGTTCAAAATATATCACTCGTCACCGGCTTCAGCTTCAATATCAGGATTCTTGTATTTATTATTGTGATGTTTTCCTAACACTAACTATCTAACTCACCAACTAACTAACTAACTAACTAACTAACTAACTAAACTTACTTACTTACTAACTAACTAAACTTACTTACTAACTAACTAACTAAACATACTTACTTACTTAATTACTTACTTACTAACTAACTAACTTAATAGCTGTTCAAAAAATATCACTCGTCACCGGCTTCAGCTTCAATATCAGGATTCTTGTTTTTATTATTGTGATGTTTTCCTAACACTAACTAACTTACTAACTAACTAACTAACTTACTAACTATCTAACTAACTAAACTTACTTACTTACTTACTTACTAACTAAATAACTTACTAACTAACTAACTGTTAGAAAAATATCACTCGTCACCGGCTTGAGCTTCAATATCAGGATACATGTATTTATTATTGTGATGTTTTTCTAACACTAACTAACTAACTAACTAACTAACTAACCAACTAACCTTCTGGGTGATGGGTTTGGGGGTTCTGGTAGTGGTTCTGATGATGGGTTCGTTGGTGATTGCGGTGGTTTCGGGGGCCGGTGTGGTGAGCAAGATAACCCTGCAAGGGTCCACAGGAGACCCATCGATCTCTGGAAACTCAAACCCCGGAAAAGAGTCGTACCGATCTGATGGAGGAGAGACAGGTAGGTTAACCACTCTGCTGACATAAATACTATCTGCTTTAGATAGGACTGGATCCCAGGCATTTAAAAAAAAAAAAAAACATTTGTTTAGAATCAAAATCAGAAACAGGTTTATCACCAGGGAGGTTGACACGTACGAGGAATTTGACTTGAAGTAAAACAAAAATAAAAAAACACAGATAGAGAACTATTTCAATAACGCTATAATAACATTAAAAAATAAGAACAAATAAAGTAAAATAAAAAAAGCAGTATTTACATTGAAATAAAATGGAATAAAATATGTGCAGTAAAAAAACTGATATTGTTGTGATCATAATTTATATATATATATCTAATTTGACTCTAATTGCCCTGAGGTGTTAATGGATCCTACAGTTGCGTTTTAAACCCCTTTGTATCTGCAATTCGCTTTTTCCTTCTGGATGTTTTGTTTACGCACCAGTTTACCCTCCGCAGGTCAGCAGGTGTTTCTCTGCATTTAAGGCGTCGGTGCTGCCATCTGATCTGCGCTGCATAATTCATGACAACAAGTCTATGGTGTGTTTTCTCTTTTGTTTTCAGTTAAGCTGCCAGAAGACAACCGCTAAAGAAAGACATCTGTGTTCCAAAACATCAAACAGGTCCAGTTACGTTCAGCTAGATTCTTATGTTTTGGTTCTTGCCTTGTGAATTTAAAATTGGTTGCGATTTTGGTTAATTTTCCAGATTAAAATGAGAGTGTTTTACTCACCGGGAGTCAGGTAGGTGCTGTGAACTCTGAGGAAGAGGAGAAGAAGGACTAAATACCTGCAGGACATGGTGATAACAAGTGGAGGACAAAGAGAGGAAGAGTGCTGACTTCAAACTGACTGAAGGATATTTAAAGGGAAGGTGTGAAGAGGAGGGAGGAGATATGAAGATGATAAATGTCTAGACTAATGTTTTGACAGGGTTTGTGGTTCTTGAGTTGCAACAGACTTATTAAACTTTATTTATTTAGAGGAAGGTTTAGGGAGCAGCAACGCCCTGATTCACAGGAAGTCAGCAATTAACCAGAATTCACAGGGATTTAACAAAATGAAGGGGTTTTCCACACGTTACCATGTTAAAACATAATAAATACAAATAATATAACCATTTTATTTACTTCAAACGGTACTATACAACCTTTTTCTAACTGGGTAATAATGTTTAACATCGCCAGCTGATCCCCCTTAAAATTATGGTTCTATACAATTAAAACTGCGACTAATGCCCATTTGAGCGATGGCCCATTCATCTGAACCTTAAAGATTTCCCATTTGTCCAAAAGCCCAACTATTATGTATGACTACTTTAATAAAAAATGTTTAAAAAATTGGCAATATGGCTTAAAAATGCAAGCTGATCCCCCCAAATAAAATGTGTTTTCATACAACTACACTGTGAATACGGCCCGTTTGACCGATGGCCCGTTTGAGCGATGGCCCGTTAATCTGAACCTTAAAGATTTCCATTTTTTTCCAAAGCCCAATGATAATGAATGTTTAGTTTTATAAAAAAATGTTTTAAAATGGGCAATATGGCTTAAAAATGCAAGCTGATCCCCCCCAAAAAATTATGTTTTCATACAACTAAACTGCGAATACGGCCCGTTTGACCGATGGCCCGTTTGACCGATGGCCCATTTGAGTGATGGCCAATTTGAGTGATGGCCCATTTGAGTGATGGTCCATTTGAGTGATGGCCCATTTGAGTGATGGTCCATTTGACCGATGGCCCATTTGAGTGATGGTCCATTTGAGTGATGGCCCATTTGAGTGATGGCCCATTTGAGTGATGGTCCATTTGACCGATGGCCCATTTGAGTGATGGTCCATTTGACCGATGGCCCGTTTGAGCGATGGCCCGTTTGAGCGATGGCCCGTTTGAGCGATGGCCCGTTTGAGCGATGGCCCGTTTGAGCGATGGCCCGTTTGACCGATGGCCCGTTTGAGCGATGGCCCGTTTGAGCGATGGCCCGTTTGAGCGATGGCCCGTTTGAGCGATGGCCCGTTTGACCGATGGCCCGTTTGAGCGATGGCCCGTTTGAGCGATGGCCCGTTTGACCGATGGCCCGTTTGAGCGATGGCCCGTTTGAACCTTAAAGATTTCCCATTTTTTCCAAAAGCCCAAAGTTCAGTTTTATTAAAAATGTTTTTAAATGGGCAGTATTGTTTAAAATTGTAAGCTGATCCCCCCCAAAAAATTATGTTTTCATACAACTAAACTGCGAATTTGACCGATGGCCCTTTGATCTGAACCTTAAAGATTTCCCATTTTTACCAAAAAGCCAATGATTATGTATGATTACCTTAAAATGGGCGACATTGTTTAACATTGTTTTTATACACTAAAACTGCGATAACTGCCCATTTGACCGATGGCCCATTCATCTGAAAGTTTGGTGAAGGGAAGGAGCACTTCTACAGCCTTGTTGGCGAGGTGGGGGAACTCGCTCTCCACAGACAGCCAAACGTGTGCAAGTGACACTTTGGACAGTTTAGACTATTTGGTTTTCAAAATAAAGGGCCATCGGAACACACCGGAAAACGTGTTTTTTTTGTCTCGTATTTTAAACTTAAATAATCGTAAACGTTCTAGAGAAGTCTATATGGAGGGAAATGATTTACTTTGCTTCAAATAGTATATATATGGGACCATAGCAGATCATTAGGTTGCATGCGTTTTGATGTATCTACATGAACATAAATCTGACTGCTATAATATATATAATCACACACACACTCATCAGATAAACCTAGCGTTTCTCTGAGTTCCCTTGACTCCTTTCCTCAACTTTAACTATTACTCTCATTTAATTTAGTGCATTACTTTTGTTTTTATCGCCCATTTATCATTATTACTTTTGTGTGAACGAAAGTGTCTTGGTTTATCTTTGCTTTTCTTTCTTGCTTCAGCTGTCGGGTGGATGCCTTGCTCAAGGACACGTTATGGAAACAGTTACTCATCACAGGTGTGTGTGTGTGTGTGTGAAGGTCCAGTCATTACTGCTGTTACTCAACTGGAACTGGAGATTTCATCACACACACACACACACACACACACACACACACACACACACACACACACACACACACACACACACACACACACACACACACACACACACACACACACACACACACACACACACACACACACACACACACACACACACACACACACACACACACACACACACACAGTTTATATCCATGGTTGCTATGGAAGTGAGTGTCTGCTTACATACACACACCGACTGTACTCAACCGTAACACTTTAATCTGTGTGTGTGTGTGTCCTTGATCCTCTTTCATTATCTTGTCCTACCTAAACAAAAGGTGCTTTGTTTGTCAGGCTCTACGGATGGAAATGAGGCCCTGAGAGGCAGCGAAGAAATGTTATTCTGCAAGTCTGATTATTATTTACCAAAACCTTAATTGTATTTTATTTTCAAAAAATATCTCAGAATTCTGACTTTCTTCGAATTCCCTAAAAATTCACTTTTGTTCAGATTTCAATTTTTTTTCCAGATAATGTTTTGAAAATATGATTAATAACTAAAATAAATGAGATTCATAATTCAAATTCAGTATTTTATTTTGTACAAATGTATAAATATAACACTCTTGCATTTGTGTTAAATTACTTCTTTGGCTCTTGAACTTTAAAGTGCAAAAAGAAAGAAATCAATAAATCAGTTTATCATTCAAATACACTGAAGACTGCGCCGTTAGTAAGGAGTGAAACAAAATATATATATATACTCGCCACGTAAGAAACAGATATTTAAACTGCAATTTTAACAGAGAGCTGTACAGACAGGTATCACAGGGATGATGAAGATGATGAAGATGGAGGTCTAGGTGAACTTCCGGATGAAGCGCAGTTTGAGGTACGCGATGGTCAGGAAGCAGAAGGTCATGACGCCCAGAGCCACGTGGTTCTGCCAGAGACCCCAAGTGGACCAATCAACACCCTGATTGTCCAGAAACTCCTCCCCTGTACACCTGCACACACACACACACACACACACACACACACACACACACACACACACACACACACACACACACACACACACACACACACACACACACACACACACACACACACACACACACACACACACACACACACACACACACACACACACACACACACACACACACACACACACACACACACACACACACACACACACACACACACACACACACACACACACATTGGAATATACTCTAACCAATCACATCATGTTGCTACTTAAAAGAGTATGTAGTGTCTCTACTGGGACATGTCTCCATGCTTTAATGTTCAAAAAGCTCTTCATTGTTCTCATACTGCCTGTGCTGCAGCACCTCTTTTCACCCTCTGTCTGAAACCTTAGCCTATCACGTACAATGTGTTGGAGCGCGCTAGTGTTACATAGTGATGTCACTATTTTAGCCTTTGCAGACCATTTACATGCACAGAAAAAGGGAAAACCCCAGAAAGCAGAATTGGGCCTCTTGAAATACACATTTTTACTCACGTGAGCCCCGGGATGTTTGTTGTGTTGATGCTGCCGCAGAACTTCAGACCCGTGAACTCGTTAATCTGCAGAGCCTGAAGAGACACGGAGATACAACATATTATACACAGAAGAGACACTTTAATCTATCACTAAACAACATCAGGCTTTTATCTAACTTTCATCTGTTCAATACCACGCTGAGGGAGGAGTATTATTTCAAGCAATGTGTGTGTGTGTGTGTGTGTGTGTGTGTGTGTGTGTGTGTGTGTGTGTGTGTGTGTGTGTGTGTGTGTGTGTGTGTGTGTGTGTGTGTGTGTGTGTGTGTGTGTGTGTGTGTGTGTCTGGCCTAGCATTACTATACTTGTGGGGACCTAAATCTGTTTACACAGTCACGTGTGGGGACTCACCTCCCTTATGGGGACAAAATGAAGGTCCCCATAAGGGGAATCATTCATTTTAGGGTGAAGACTTGGTTAGGGTTAGGCATGTGTTGGTTATGGTTAAGGTTAGGATAAGTCTCCAGGAAATGCATGTAAGTCAATGTAATGTCCCCTGAAGTGATGTATACATGGTGTGTGTGTGTGTGTGTGTGTGTGTGTGTGTGTGTGTGTGTGTGTGTGTGTGTGTGTGCTCACAGCGAGGCCGTATCGTGGGATGCTTAAGTATTTGAGCCAGGCGAGCCAGCTGGCGATGGAGGGGAGATTGACGAGAAGACCGGCGAAGATCTGAGGAGAGAAACATTACACAGGTGAGAAAATAGAACTGTGTGTGTGTGTGTGTGTGTGTGTGTGTGTGTGTGTGTGTGTGTGTGTGTGTGTGTGTGTGTGTGTGTGTGTGTGTGTGTGTGTGTGTGTGTGTGTGTGTGTGTGTGTGTGTTACCATCATGAACACGCAGGCGATGGTCATGAAGATGTTGGCGATGGCGACCACCGTCTGGTCGGCGGAGATAGCGAGCGCCATGGCGGTGGCTGTGTAGGCCACCATGGTGACGGAGAACATGAAGGTGAAGAACGCTGCCGCCGTGGGCTTCAGACCTGAGAGGGAGAGGAGATACAATAATGTTAATAAAATAACAAAGAAATTCAAAGACAATGTTCAATATGTCTACAAACAAATTAGATAAAGGTGCTAACAGGACGAAGCACTAAAAAGGATATTAGGGTGGGAAGAAGGGCAGTTGCAGTTTAAATTTAAATGAATTGTTGTTATTATTATTTTTAATTATGGAATAATTTACTGAAATACATTTTTTTATCAACCCACTTTTAATAATGATTTTAAATATTATTATTTCTTCTTTTATTATTATTTTTTAAATTTATTTTATTTTAATTTGTAAATAAAAATTCATATGAAAATAAAATAAGATTAATTATTTGTATTATTTTTTTGACGTATCGATTAAGTGTCAGGCCTATAAAACATACAAAAGAGTCCAAATTTCAATAGAGTGGCGAAGTCCCTCCCCTTCCGGTGGACCTCCATGGGACCTTATTTCGGAAAAGTTATGCATTGAAGTCAATGGAGAGAGAAAGATTATCTTTCGATCCCGTTTGAATTGTGCCACGAATTACACATATGATGTTTGTCAATTTAAAAGATAATTTTGCAAGTCAAAAAAAAAAAAAATGTGTGGTAAAACTGTGAAGTAACACATTTGTTTGTGTGAAACGCTCAATGAACTACATCTCTGGTCAACCACACACGTCACCAAGATGGCCGTCACTACTGTCTTGTCAACAAAACGATTGACTACCCTCACTATCACCACAATGAAACACGTCCTGAAGAATGTCATGCAAAGCTGCCTGCCTGCCTTCCTTTGATTCTCTCTGAACTGCCTGGTCGTTTTAATGTTTAATGTCAACCATTTGTGCAGATAGCATGAAGTAGAGAAGATCGCTACCGTTAGCGTTAGCATTTCTCCCCCGGGCTTAAATGGTGTATTATAGAATGATCACACCGGTGACAGTACTCTTCAAAGGGTTCACGAAATATGACTACTACTCTTACTGTTTAACATTTTGGGTTACTTAATGTTACTTCATGTTACTTCATGTTAAGGCTAATAAAAATGACAAGGCTGTAATGCTAACTAACGTGCTAGCTACTAGCTAGGTAGCTAACTTGATCAAGCCACTCCTGGTCCTTTCATCAGACGGGAAGCAAAAGAACGAGCAAGACCCATTGCTGGTATAATAACAACCTGGTACTAAGCACACAGGCATCTTGTTAAAGTTATCTTATCTTAGCCAGCGCCATATAGATAGATTATATCTATATTGCGCTGATCTTAGGTATCTGAATGGTGGAGCTAAACAATTGTGACATCACTTACTCGACTCTGGGATTTGTAGTCTTTCTAGTTGCGTATTTTTCATAGTCTTATATTTCAACAGTTTTACAACAAACTGTGACTTTTTTGACATGGAAATTATTTTTTAAGATTGACAAACATCATATGTGTAATTCATGGCACAATTCAAACGGGATCGAAAGATACGTTTTCTCTCTCCATTGACTTCAATGCATAATTTTTCCGAAATAAGGTCCCATTACCCGGAAGTAGGTGGGAGGGACTTCGCCACTCTATAGACAATTTTGAAAAAATGTATTTACCTTTCGGGACCTTAGGAAGGCATTTTCATTTATCTAAATACATTTTCTGTCCACCCCACTTTTATAAATTATTTTAAATATTATTATTTATTCTTCAACTAATATTTTTGGGATTATTTAATTAAAACATTTTTTTAAATATACACATTGTAAATAAAAATTCATAAGAAAATTAAATGATTTAGGTTATTTTTGGGATGTCTATAAAACATCCCAAATTAATTTGACATACAATTCAAAAAGTAATGTACCTTTCGGGACCTTGAGAAGGCGTTTTGCCATAAATCATGACATTAAAAACACAAAAATTAAAATAGTTAATGATTAGTTTGGGTATATTTAACGCTGAGTGTGTGTTGGACGCACCGATCATGAAGTAGGAGACGCAGCTGAACACGATGGCAGGGATCGTCCTCAGAGCGATGATGTCCGACAGCATCTTACACAGGAAGTACACCGACACACGGTAATACCCGCTGATGTACTCGTGACTGAGGAGGAAAACACACACAGAGGGTTATTAACAGGAACATTTAAAGTGGACCTATCATGCTATATTTGAATAATATAGTGTAGGACCATACCTATATAAGGCATATTTATACTTTTTTTTTTTTAAATACCAAACAGATCATGCATTTTAGCCATGCCTCATTTTGCTCAATTTGACATTTTTTAGCTCTGTTTGTGTAAGGGCAGATAAGGGCAGAACAGCACCATCTACTGGCCTGGCATATGTACTACAGCGTCTCCAGCGCTTTCGAACGGCAATGGCCGTGGCTGTCTCCTCCTGATTGGTGGAGTTGGCCCAATAGCCGTAGCGCCACCGTCCTGACGTCAGGACAGTGTTCAAATCTGGATCAGTTTTTATCAGATCCGTTGCAGCCCCTTTTTTAGAGATTTGGGTATGGAGGAAAATAGAGAGGGTTGTGTTTTCTGACACTTGGTGAGTTCCCTGGAACACCGGGGACACATATTCATGTATACAAGATGTACAAAAGTGCATTTTGCATGATAGGTCCCCTTTAAAGGTAGGGTAGGTAAGTTTGAGAAACCAGCTCGAGATCGCTAGAATTTGAAAATACACAGCCGGAAGAAATCTGCCACTTCCTTACAGAGCCCCTCCTCCAACACACACGAACGCGCACATGACCAATGAGGGCACGAGATAAGTCTGTGCACAGATGGAAGGCTGACAGGCAGGTAGGCCATCCAGTTATTTTAGCCGGGCCGGCTCAGATGATTGGTCGTGCTTTTTACAGTACTACGGCTTCCACAGATGACATTTTTTAATGGATTTTTTGTCAAAGCACTTCAGATATTCATTGCTGTCGGGATGTTAAGAGCATTCCATGGAATATAACAACAAGTGTATCTGAAATAAATTACATACCCCACCTTTAAGTACATTTTTCTGGTATCAGTACTTTACTCCACTACTTATTTTTCTGATGACTTTTTACATGTTGAACTCAAATACCTGTACTTTCTACTTCTTACATGTTGAACCCAAATACCTGTACTTTCTACTTCTTACATGTTGAACCCAAATACCTGTACTTTCTACTTCTTACATGTTGAACTCAAATACCTGTACTTTCTACTTCTTACATGTTGAACTCAAATACCTGTACTTTCTACTTCTTACATTTTGAACACAAATACCTGTACTTTCTACTTCTTACATCTTGAACACAAATACCTGTACTTTCTACTTCTTACATTTTGAACACAAATACCTGTACTTTCTACTTCTTACATGTTGAACACAAATACCTGTACTTTCTACTTCTTACATTTTGAACTCAAATACCTGTACTTTCTACTTCTCTCATTTTCCAAACAGGCTGGTTCCTTTAGTTTGAATGTGTGTTTGGTGGCGTGATCATTATTATTTAGAGTCATTGCGTGCCTATTGATTTGAACACGATCCGTGTATCCATCATTTCCTGGTCTTCTCTAAAGAAGAGGGACCAATGAAAACGTTGTCATGTTGCCGTTGTTCAGCATGGAAACATTCATTAGCTAACAATGACATTATTGTTCTATTAATATAAAGGGAGCTCAGGTACTCTTTAAAACAGCTGCTAGTTATGGGTACTTTTTACTGAAGTACATTTCAAAGCCCTCTTTGCTTTGACTTGAGTAAAGAAGTTTAGTCAGTACTTCTACTTTTACCAGAGTATTTTTAAACACGAGTATGTGTACTTCTACTTGAGTAAAGGATGTGTGTACTTCTACTTGAGTAAAGGATGTGTTTAGACTCACATGAAGAGCTTCCTCTCGGCGATGAAGAGCTCTGCAGACGACAGCGAGCTGAAACACTGATTTATTGTCACGAAGAAGAGGGCGCCCATCCTGAAACACAACATATATTTACTGTAATCCAGCACGTTATACCTGTATTATTTACTAATATAAACACAGTATAGCTACCTGTTCTGAAGTCCACTCGCATCGTTCTTCACTCCAAAGAAAATGAATCCGACGATCAGAGCGAGGAACAGAGTGACTGCTATCTGAGGAGCAAAACAGAGAGATAATGGATCAATTCATAGATAAATAATTTATATAAATAATAAATCAATTAATCCTGTAGTTAAAGCTCTGATAAAAGCCAGGCTTCTTTAAAAAAAGAAAAACATTGTTTTATGCATTATTTACATTTTTCTATTCACTTTTATCATCATTTATTTTGCCATTATTACTGTTTTTATTGTTTTTAAATCGAGTTGATTACATTTTAATGATTGTTATTGTCTTTGGTGGAATTGTAAAGGCAGTGAAACTCAGAAAAAGTGGTGAAAAATATTTAAAAAGTAGCATTTTAAACTAAAAATATGCAGTGTGTATCTGAGGCTGCAGTTCCTCTAGCGGCCACCAGGTGCTGCTCAAACCACACGTTTGGCCGTAATGAGACCGTTTAAGAAGATAAGATAAGAAGTACTTTATTGATCGATGCAGCAGCGTAAAAACAAATATATATATGGATTATATTTTATTTATATTTTAAATCTATATATATTTGTTACCTGAGCGAAGGAGGTCTGCGGGTTCAGCAGGAGGTTCTGGAAGGTTCTCTTTAGAACCCATCTGAACTGAGTGAAGAAACCGGTCTTATAGGTGATGGTTCTGGAGCGAGAGGAAGAGGAGGAGGAGGAAGACTTCTTACCCTCCGTTATCCTCTCTAAAGGGAGAGGGGGAGGTCAGTGTTAATGTGTGTGTGTGTGTGTGTGTGTGTGTGTGTGTGTGTGTGTGTGTGTGTGTGTGTGTGTGTACCCAGCTCTGCTCTGGTCTCTCTGTATTGACTGCACTTCCTGTATTCCTGCACCAGTTTATCTTCAATCCCCTGCATCGACGAGGACGACACGTCAGAGTCTGGAGGAAACAAGAAATAATCACAACATGGAAATACAACAAAAGTGTATTTATATTTCCACACACACACACACACACACACCGACAAACACACACTGACTGACTGACTGACACACACCAACTGACCGACACACACACACATTAAAATTATGTTATCTTTCACTGGACATTTTACTTAAACTTATTATGTTTGTATACATATTACACACACACACACACACACACACACACACACACACACACACACACACACACACACACACACACACACACACACACACACACACACACACACACACACACACACACACACACACACACACACACACACACACACACACACACACACACACACACACACACACACACACACACACACACACACACACACACACACACACACACACACACACACACACACACACCTTCTTTGCTGTTCAGGGCCAGAGCCGCTGCGCTGGAGTCTCCGTTGATGATGTCCAGGAAGAAGTCAGCCGGGTTGTTGTGGGGCTCACAGGTGTACCCTGGGAAATGAAGTTCCAAACACAATCACATGTAGTTCACTTCCTCTCTTTCATGTTTTGGGTTACTTTGGATTTATTTGAACATGCCTACCGATTTCAGAGAAGTAGTCCAGAGCGGTCTGAGCCGAGCCGTGGTACACCTTTGGAGAGGAACGAGTTCATGTGAGTTTATGTGTTCATTCATTTATTTCACAGAAAATGAAATTGAAATTGTGAATTAATTGAGAAAAAGTGAAGCAAGGAGGTAGAGCATGACCTAAATAAAGCATATATACCTGTTTCCCGTGCACCAGCAGCGTGAGGCTGTCGAACAGACGGTAGATTGAGTATCTGGGCTGGTGGATGGAGAGGATGATGGTGCGCCCGCTGTTAGCCATCCTGCAGAAACAAGAGCAGAAGAAAGGTTCCTACCTGGTCACAGACACAGTACCATGCTGTATGAAAGCCTTTACGGGAAACGGGGGTAAATTCCAGGAGAAGTGAATCTGAGATGAAAGTCACCGTTTTTACATTTGTTACTTGGAAAAGTTGTGTGTTTTTACTCCAAATTACCAGCATAATTGCTGTGTGTGTGTGTGTGTGTGTGTGTGTGTGTGTGTGTGTGTGTACCTCTTCAGCAGCAGCAGTACAGAGTTAGCGGTGCTAGCATCCAGCCCTGTAGTGGGTTCGTCCAGGAAGAGGACGGGGGGGTCGATGATCAGCTCCATGCCGATGTTCGTCCTCTTCCTCTCTCCCCCCGAAATACCCCTGATCAGCTGAGTGCCCACCTACACACACACACACACACACACACACACACACACACACACACACACACACACACACACACACACACACACACACACACACACACACACACACACACACACACACACACACACACACACACACACACACACACACACACACACACACACACACACACACACACACACACACACACACACACACACACACACACACATTTTAATCCCAGACAATAATAATCAGAATAATACAAATATTTTGGGGGATTTTATCATATATTATTTCTCTCAATTTATTTTGCTTTTTAGTGATCAAATCTGTTGTTCCTGTTATTTTACCTTTCTTCATTCATTTTTTCGGCTGTTATTTTATGTATTTGTATTCTCATCATTCTGTCTCTCTTCCTCTTCCTCCTCTTCCTCCTCCACCCCCCCTCCTCACCCTGGAGTCGGCCACCCGTCCGAGCCCCAGCTCCTGGATCAGTTTCTCCACTTTCTGGTCCTTCTCCTCCTGAGAGACGGAGGCCGGCAGCCGGAGCGCCGCCGAGAAGGTGAAGTTCTCTCTGACGGTGAGAGTGCCCATCACCACGTCGTCCTGAAGAAACATGGAGCAGAACGTGAAGAAGAAACATGGAGCAGAACGTGAAGAAGAAACATGGAGCAGAACGTGAAGAAGAAACATGGAGAAGAACGTGAAGAAGAAACTTGGAGCAGAACGTGAAGAAGAAACATGGAGAAGAACGTGAAGAAGAAACATGGAGAAGAACGTGAAGAAGAAACATGGAGAAGAACGTGAAGAAGAAACATGGAGAAGAACGTGAAGAAGAAACATGGAGCAGAACGTAAAGAACGTGGAGAAGAAACATGGAGCAGAATGTGAAGAAGAAACATGGAGAAGAACGTGAAGAACATGAAGAAAAAACATGGAGCAGAACGTGAAGAAGAAACATGGAGCAGAACGTGAAGAAGAAACATGGAGAAGAACGTGAAGAACATGAAGAAAAAACATGGAGCAGAACGTGAAGAAGAAACATGGAGCAGAACGTGAAGAAGAAACATGGAGCAGAACGTGAAGAACATGAAGAAGAAACATGGAGAAGAACGTGAAGAAGAAACATGGAGCAGAACGTGAAGAACATGAAGAAGAAACATGGAGAATGATCAGAACCAGAACTAAAACAAACCCCGCTGTTAAAGAGCAACTTGCAGAGAGGAGAGGAGAGGAGAGGAGATGAGAGGAGTGGAGAGGAGAGGAGTGGAGAGGAGAGGAGATGAGAGGAGTGGAGAGGAGAGGAGAGGAGTGGAGAAGGAGAGAGGAGAGGAGAGGAGAGGAGAAGTGGAGAGGAGAGGAGGAGAGGAGAAGAGGAGAGGGGAGAGGAGAAGTGGAGAGGAGAAGTGGAGAGGAGAGGAGGAGTGGAGAGGAGAGGAGGAGAGGAGCGGAGAGGGGAGGAGAGGAGAGGAGATGAGAGGGTAGGGACAGTGATGTATTGATAGAGTGGAGAGGAGAGGAGAGGAGGAGGAGAGGAGTGGAGAGGAGAGGAGAGGAGAGAGAGAAGGAGAGGAGTGGAGAGGAGAGGAGAGGAGAGAGGAGAGGAGTGGAGAGGAGAGGAGAGGAGAGGAGAGGAGAGGAGAGGAGAAGTGGAGAGGAGAGGAGAGGAGAGGAGAGGAGTGGAGAGGAGAAGTGGAGAGGAGAAGTGGAGAGGAGAGGAGAGGAGAGGAGTGGAGTGGAGAGGAGAGGAGAGAGGAGAGGAGTGGAGAGGAGTGGAGAGGAGAGGAGTGGAGAGGAGAGGAGTGGAGTGGAGAGGAGAGGAGTGGATAGAGGATGAGGAGAGGAGAGGAGAGGAGAGGAGAGGAGAGGAGAGGAGAGGAGAGGAGGGGAGAGGAGGGGAGAGGAGAGGAGGGGAGAGGAGAGGAGAGGAGAGGATTGACGGAGAGGAGTGAGGAGAGTGGAGAGGGGGAGAGGGGAGAGGAGGAGGAGAGGAGAGGAGAGGAGAGGAGAGGCGGGAGGAGGAGAGGAGAAGTGGAGAGGAGAAGTGGAGAGGAGAGGAGAAGTGGAGAGGAGAGGAGAGGAGGGGAGGAGGAGAGGAGAGGAGAGGAGTGGAGAGGAGAGGAGAGGAGAGGAGAGGAGTGGAGAGGAGAGGAGAGGAGGAGGAGGGGAGAGGAGAGGAGAGGAGAGGAGTGGGAGAGGAGAGGAGAGGAGAGGATGGGAGAGGAGAGAGAGGAGAGAGAGGAGTGGAGAGGAGAGGAGAGGAGAGGAGTGGAGAGGAGAGGAGAGGAGAGGAGAGGAGAGGAGAGGAGAGGAGAGGAGTGGAGAGGAGAGGAGAGGAGAGGAGGGGAGAGGAGAGGAGAGGAGAGGAGAGGAGAGGAGAGGAGAGGGAGAGGAGAGGGAGAGGAGAGGAGAGGAGAGGAGAGGACGAGGAGAGGAGAGGAGAGGAGAGGAGAGGAGAGGAGAGGAGAGGAGAGGAGAGGAGAGGAGAGGAGAGGAGAGGAGAGGAGAGGAGTGGAGAGGAGTGGAGAGGAGAGGAGAGGAGAGGAGTGGAGAGGAGAGGAGAGGAGAGGAGAGGAGAGTGGAGAGGAGAGGAGAGGAGAGGAGGGAGAGGAGAGGAGAGGAGAGGAGAGGAGAGGAGAGGAGAGGAGAGGAGAGGAGAGGAGTGGAGAGGAGAGGAGAGGAGAGGAGAGGAGAGGAGAGGAGAGGAGAGGAGAGGATGCTGAGGGGAAAGTGCACATCAGTAATTAATTTCATTGAAATTACACAGTCACAATTACACGGACACAGTTCTTGAGACATTTCACCATAAATCCCACTGTCATGGTGGCGCGAGAGGGAAAGTCAGATTATCATTAATGTCACTAAGGTTCATTCTCTGGAAACCATGAATGTTTGTCGATGCCTGATTGGCTCCTGCAGTTCTACTTCCTGTCGTCTTCCTCTCACCTGCACCACGTATCCCGACAGACACTTGAAGTTTGGAGGCTGGTGAGCTCCGTCGATCAGAACTTCTCCGGAGAGCCCGGCCGGGTCCTTCCTCGCCGCCAACACGTCCAGAAACCTGATGTAGGGAGATTCAAGTTTAGAGCGCTGATTGTACACATATTAACACTTTTTATTTGTTTAACAAACAGTACTTCTTGTATTTTGGATGAATTTCTTTTTAATGTTTGGGATATTTTTCACATATTTTCTGCTTATTTTTTAAATATGTTTTACTCATAGTTTTTGGTTATATTGGTTATATACTTTATTCATATTTTACTCATATTTTTTGGGATATTTTAGTCATAATGTCTATATTTTTTAACACATTTCAAATTTTCACTTATACATGGTTTCAAATATTTTAATAATAATTTTACTTTTCACATTATTTTCATAATTTCTGATATTTTTGGCAATTATTTTAAGACATTTTCTGGATAATTCTTCTCATATTTTAGTTATATGAATAATTTCTTGCAGTAATTATTCATTAATTTGAATAATAAAACTAACTTCCCTACCATGTAAAGGAACACTTTATCCTTTAGTTAATCACCAGCTGCAGATGCATGCTTTCCACTGGATGAAAACGACAGTATTTCGCTCTGAGATGTCGGGTTGTCGAAGTATAAATTAGCATATTAAGTCAATATTACATTTTAGTTCAGACTCACGATGATTTCCCACTTCCTGTTGCTCCCATGATGGCGTTCAGTCCCGGCTTCATGAGGCCACTGAGGGAGAAAATAATAACAACAGTTTAGAAATGTGAGAAAAGTTCATATAATTGGAAACACACACTAAACCAGTGGTTCTCAAACTTTTTCTGTCAGGCCCCCCCCCCCAACACAAATAGTCACGTAATGGGCCAAGTTAACATTTATTTTTTATCATAACATAAATGCGCACCCCCCACTTTGAGAAACACTGCACTAAACTAAACACCGTACGGAACTGAGCTGGTACCATGCTAACAGTTCCCCTTTGTTTCCAGTCTTTGTGCTAAGCTAAGCTAACGGTCTGCTCTCATATTGCTGACTCATCTCTCGTCTAAAGTCATGTTTTGTTTAACATGACGCGGCAGTTTCACTTCTGTGTTTCTCAGCGGTGAACTTTGTGATTACAGATATGAAATCAAGAACATTTGAGGAACTGAAAAAAAATTTGTTCAGGTTTTTGTGGAAATGTTTGAATCATCTTTTGGAGTTTTTCGCTGACTCAGGATGAAGACTTAGTAAATCAGCAACCCATAACATGACTCAGCAGTTTTGATGATGGTTCTCTCTTCCTTTTTTATTCCCAGCAAACTGAATTGATGTTTTGTTTTCATTGAAACTGTTTGCATTTTTCTTTTAGCACGTTTACATTTTTCAAGACCTCTGTGTTTTTTACCCTTAAGTCCTCGCCTTAAACACTTTTTACTTAACTAAGGGAACCTTCCAAGGACTATTTATTTACTAATTTATAGAGATTTTACAGCCGTTTGTTGACTTGTACTCTGTCTCCTGTTAATGGCCTATAAATGGTCAAATGTTGGTGGAAATTGCCCAAAAATGAAGTCAGGATGCCAAAGAAAAGATGACAGAAACAACTTTGTTAAGAACAACAAACATATCTAAAAGAATGGGTTTTACAAAATGAGGCAGAGAGCATCAAATCGGACCGAAAAAGCATTACAAAATACTGAAAAAATGCCAAAGGTTGCGTAAAGATAGTTAAAACAAGCAGGACATAAGGCTATAAGTCCATAGGAGAAAAGGAGGGATGTTTTTTTTTCATCAAAACTCAAAAGTAATTGTGTTTTATGCAGAATAATAAAAGACGGTACATTTCATTTTACGGCTCTGAATTTCTATAAAAACCCTCTGAACCTTCAGCTTTAGTCAATGATTACACACTGCACAATAAAACAGCAAATACCACCCTCTGTACACCACACGCACACACGCACGCACGCACACACACACGCACGCACGCACGCACGCACGCACACACACACACACGCACGCACGCACGCACGCACACACACACACACACACACACTGCACTTTGATCATGTTCATAACACACCATTATGAAAGGTTTCATAACAGATCATAACCACAGGGAGCGTTTGAAGTCAGGTGTTTGTGTTGCAGCCAATAAAAATATAAATATGTTTTGACCTCTCTGTGAGCTCGGAAGAATGCAAATATGCTTTCCAGCTCTTATATTTAGTCAGGGTTGGTTACACATAGAAACACTACAGCGTAATGGGGCAAAACATATTTATCTAAAGGATCGAACAAAGCAACGCTGTAGTTATGCTCAACAACTGGAGGTCGATCTGAGAGCAACGACCTCCATCAAGGCCGTCTCCATGCTTTAAAACGTGTGTTGAATGTGTTGTGTAATCCATTGGTACATTTACTCAAGTACTGTACCTGGACCATTCTGCACAATGACTACTTTTACTTTTGGTAAGTAACATTTTGAAAGCAGGACTTTTACTGTAACAGAGTATTCCTTTTACTCAAGTACAAGATCTGAGTACTTCTACTTTTAAGTACAAGATCGAAAACGCCATTAATTCAGCAAGTATTTAGTCTTATACAATCAAATGTTGTCCTGATGAAGGCACTACATAAAAAGTAAGAGTATCACTAAAGATATTTCAATTCACACTGAGGGGAAAGTGAAAATATGTGATTCATTTCATTGAAATCGGAAACAGTTCTTGAGACATTTCACCATAAATCCCATTGGTCAATCTCATGGTGGCGCTAGAGGGAAAGTCAGATTATCATTAATGTCACTAGGGTTCATCCTGTGGGAACCATGAATGTTTGTACCAAATGTTACGCCAATCCAATCAAATTTCGTGCAAATCCATCAAGTAGTACATTTTACAGACAAAAACTTGTGGCACTAGAGGAAAAGTCTAAGAACAACCAACAGCGTAATAAATTGATAGGGTGCGTCCTCTGGGAGCCATGAATGTTTGTACCACATTTTACGCCAATCAATGCCGTGAATATGGAGATTTTCGACAGGATAAGTCAAACTTTTGACTTGTTTTTGGAGGAAAATTGGTAGGATGTATGCTCTGAGCAACGAGACATAAAGTGCCAATTGTCATGTAAATCCATCGAGTAATCGTTAAGACGTTTCCCTAAAACTGGAAACCATAAGTTGGCACTAGAGGAAATGTCAGAGAAACCCCAAAGTCTCTGCGGTCTGTCCTCTGGGAACCATGAATGTTTCTGCCAGATTTCATGATTATGTCCTGAATAATTGTCGAGATATTTCAGTCCAGAGTTGGACCAAACATCAGGTTTCCTAGAATTCACCGTGCGGTCCTGATTGAAAGCATCCTGCCGCTCAGCTGTTTGTTGCTTTAAGCTGAGACTCATTGTTTTATAACAAGCTTCTGGCGGTGTGTGTTTGTCACAGGGGAAAGGTTAGTTTCTGCACAAAGAAAACTTCCTTCCTTTGCCTCCAAATGTGTGTTTGTTTGATTGGGTGGGCTTTGATCGGGTCACGTAGAAAACTCCAGGTGTCCTCTGTCGGTACGTAGACAAAAAAACAATCACTGTAGCCTCAAGATTACTGAGTTCAAACTTTAAAGGTCCAGAGGGATGGAAAACAATGGATTTAGAGGAAGGGGTTACTTAAAATGTGATGATATTTTTGAGAGAAAATGTTGTTTAGGATGGTTCAGACTTTTAGGAAAATTACAGGAAGTTCTAGGTTCTAATCAGACCTGAAAAAAGTAAAAATGCATCAGAAAAAAGATCTGCGTCAGCTCATGGAAAGTGTAGGAGACCAAATGTTTAAATCACATTTGGTCTGAAAACTTTAGAGAAAAGTTAATTGGACAAAACCCTTAAAACTTTAGACACTTCTTTAATAATTCCCAAGAAGACGAGCTGATAAACCAATCAAATTCCAGTATTAGGGGACGTAGGTATGTCGTATGATTGTAAAATTAACCAAACCAATGTATATAAAGTTAAAAAAAAATCGACCAACCAGAATAGCCAGAAAAAGCCATTACAGTCTACGAGCTTTTCACCAAAAAAAAAGGAATATTAGTTATAAGACATATTATAATTATCTCTATTAACGTATTGTTCCGTTAGCAACCGAGCTAACTAGCTTCCTTAATGTCTGGAAACACCAAAAAGTAGCACTGGAAAAATTCATCCCAACGTTTTTGCTATATAATAAGTCGAAAAAGTCAAGAATGTTTATAACCCTTTGATGACAATAAAGAGACATTTGCTTCTCTTATAGCCTGTTGTTGTGTTACTGCTTTCAACACCTCAAATCTGCAGAAAAGACAGATGGATGAACGTCTGTATCTCCAGAGCGACTGAGTGGATTTCTACCATTTAAACTGCATTTAAAACATGACATTACTTGTTTACATTTGTTACGGCCCGTCCACAGAGCAGCGTTAAAAAATCTTGGAACGCTTCTGCCCATTCACTTTGAATGGGGTGACGTCACTTTCCCTCACTTTTCGCCGAACTGCATTGTGGGAAGCAGAGCGGAGATTTTCAGGATTTTCAGGATTCAAAGTTGAGCAATGTTCAACTTTTGAAGCTGAGGTGGAAGCGTCAGCCAATCAAATCCTGTGTATGCAAATCTGACAGTTCAAGCGCTAGCCAATCAAACGGCGTGTATGCTGGGAGAGACATACCGCAGGTCATTTCCTCATATTCCAAAACATGGAGGAGAAATTAGCGGTAGGGAATCACCCGGTGCTTTATGACCAGTCCCTATTTACCTACCGGGATACAAACCGGAGGAGCCAGGCATGGAGGGAGGTGGCAGAGACAGTGGTAGGTTTTCGCCTGTTTGGGGAGTTTATATCCAGTTTACTTCGGGCTTTTTTGCTTTGTATGTCGGGGGCGGGAGATTCATGTGATTGGTTGTTGGTCGCGTTGCTTGCAAAAAATCCCCAAGCTTCAGATACGCCCACCTCCAAGATTTTTTTAACGCTGCTGTGTGGACGGGCCGTTACTGCCTTGACCGTATTGTTCTTGTATTTGTATGGTAATGTTGTATTGTTGTACTGTTCGATGTATCATAGGTCCAATATAAGTTACTTTATATATTATATATTAAAAGTTTTAGCTTGTATTGTCAAAATTATACTGTCTGTTATGTGTAATTGCACATTCGGGAATGCTTGGAATTTCGCTGTAGTGGCAATAAAGGAATCTAATCTAATTACATTCCCATTTTTTAAGCTGTATTTTACTCACTTTAAGTCGATGAGGATTTCTTTGATCGTCCCTTTCTTCCGACACAGGCAGTTTCCTCCGATGGTCACTTTGTAGTCGATGTTGTGGAAGCTAACGGTGGCGCCGCGCCGCTGCTGGCCCAAACCTGCAGGCTGAAAAACACATATTATAAACCCAAACATGTTATAATATATGAGTAGAGTATCAATGAAGGAAGGGTACCTGGTGTTTGGAGGCTCCATTGGTCCCCATGTCTATCGCCACCCGGCCCTCAGACATCTTCTACCTCTTCCTGCTGAAACACTGAGGATAGATTATAGTGTTGTTAACGCTTATACAGGAAACTGACCCGTTTTCAACATAGGTTCCACTTTTCTATGGTTTCAAAGGTTTCAATTATCAATTTATTCCCATTTTTCATAATAAATCAAGTTTTAACCTCCAAATAATGAATGAAACATGGATTTCTGTCAATTTTAAGTTTCAAGAACACGTTTTCAAGCAAGTATAAGCCTTTTAAGATCACATTTGGAATATTAAATTAGTACATTATATTAACATAATAATATATTCAAGGTTGTGTCTATTAAAGGTGGGGTAGGTAAGTTTGAGAAACCGGCTCGAGATACACTTTTTGTTATATTCCATGGAAAGCTCTTAACATCCCGATAGCAATGAATATCTGAAGTGCTTTGACAAAAAATCCATAAATAAATATCATCTGTGGAAGCCGTGGTACTGTAAAAAGCACGACCAATCATCTGAGCCGGCCCGGCTAAAATAACTGGATGGCCTACCTGCCTGTCAGCCTTCCATCGGGGCACAAACTTATCTCGTGCCCTCATTGGTCATGTGCGCGTTCGTGTGTGTTGGAGGGGCTCTGTAAGGAAGTGGCAGATTTGTTCCGGCTGTGTATTTTCAAACTCTAGCGCACTCGAGCTGGTTTCTCCAAAATTACCTACCCCACCTTTAATAGTCACTAAATTACATAAAACTGACCCATTTTTAACATAGTTTTGCGTTTTAATATAATATTTTCTATGGTTTCAATGCATGTTATTTATATATTCCTTTTATAAATGTATATATTTCTCAATGTATTCACATTTTAAAAATAAATCAAGTTTTATCCTTCAAATAATGAGTGTAACATGAATTTATTTTGAGTAAAAAGTGTTACGTTTAGAATTTAAAGCAAATTAAATTAAACAATCACAACAAAAATAATTTTTATTTGTTTTATCTTTTAATATCGCCTTTCTAAAAATAGAAATATTGTAAATAATGGATTTAAACTGGGTTTTTGTGATTTAATGTTAGCAGCTAATGTTAACATGCTGGGCTAACTAGCTCTACAACAGCAATTTAAGAGTTATCTCTGTGTTTAATCAGATTATTGTTAGAAATCCAAAGCCTACAATAATTATATTAAGTTTAGCAGTTACACATTTATTAATCCTACAAATCCACTGTGTGTTAGCTGTTAATATATGCCTTTTATCAGAGTTTAAACTCTTAATGGCTATTTTATACAATTTATGTCAGTCCAATGCCTTTCAGTCAAAGAACCGCTCCCACGTTCCCCATCTTTAGCCGCACGCGGGCTAATCGAACCTCACACACATAACACGTTACATGTCTCTTCACACACACATTAACGTGGTTACACAGAGCATTTAAAGAGGTTTATTTACCTTCTGAGAATGAGTAATCCCAGTGAGACCGGCAGCAGCAGCAGACAGACTGCAGTGTGTGAGGAGTGTGTGAGAGGAGCATAGAGGAGAGGAGTGTGTGTGAGAGCAGTGTGTGTGAGCAGTGTGTGTGAGAGCAGTGTGTGTGAGAGCAGTGTGTGTGAGAGCAGTGTGTGTGAGAGCAGTGTGTGTGAGAGCAGTGTGTGTGGTTCACCCAGTTTTATGACTGAAGGCTAGATAAGAGAAGTAGGCAGGAGTGCAGCTGTCTCTCTCTCTCTCTCTCTCTCTCTCTCTCTCTCTCTCTCACACACACACACACACACACACACACACACACACACACACACACACACACACACACACACACTTCCCCAAAGCTACAAGAAAGGGGGGTTGCATTAGTGTAAGTGCAAGAAGCAGTTCTGCAATCATTCTTGAAGAGGTTATCAGTAAAATGTCATATATAATTGACAATAAAATGTTTACTGTCACTGATATGGTACATCAGTGACGTAATGCTTACAGTGTCTGCTGTTTGTGTTACATCAGAGTGTGAAATAAATACAAGTCCTGCATTTCATATGTACAAATTACCATCAGAATGTACACTGAATACTGTTTACATCTTCAAAATCAGGAGGAGAAAACTTAGATTACAAAACACATTAAAAAATACAAATAATCAAAGGTGGAAGAAGTACTCAGATCTTGTACTTGAGTAAAAGTAGAAGTACTCAGATCTTGTACTTGAGTAAAAGTAGAAGTACTCAGATCTTGTACTTGAGTAAAAGTAGAAGTACTCAGATCTTGTACTTGAGTAAAAGTAGAAGTATTCAGATCTTGTACTTGAGTAAAAGTAGAAGTACTCAGATCTTGTACTTGAGTAAAAGTAGAAGTAGTCAGGTCTTGTACTTGAGTAAAAGTAGAAGTACTCAGATCTTGTACTTGAGTAAAAGTAGAAGTACTCAGATCTTGTACTTGAGTAAAAGTAGAAGTACTCAGATCTTGTACTTGAGTAAAAGTAGAAGTATTCAGATCTTGTACTTGAGTAAAAGTAGAAGTACTCAGATCTTGTACTTGAGTAAAAGTAGAAGTAGTCAGGTCTTGTACTTAGTAAAAGTAGAAGTACTCAGGTCTTGTACTTGAGTAAAAGTAGAAGTACTCAGATCTTGTACTTGAGTAAAAGTAGAAGTACTCAGATCTTGTACTTGAGTAAAAGTAGAAGTACTCAGATCTTGTACTTGAGTAAAAGTAGAAGTACTCAGATCTTGTACTTAGTAAAAGTAGAAGTACTCAGGTCTTGTACTTGAGTAAAAGTAGAAGTACTCAGATCTTGTACTTGAGTAAAAGTAGAAGTACTCAGATCTTGTACTTGAGTAAAAGTAGAAGTACTCAGATCTTGTACTTGAGTAAAAGTAGAAGTAGTCAGGTCTTGTACTTAGTAAAAGTAGAAGTACCAGAGTGTAGGAATACTCTGTTTCAGTAAAAGTCCTGCATTCAAAATGTTCCTCAAGTAAAAGTAGAAAAGTATTATCATCAAAATCTAGTTAAAGTAGCGACAGTAAAAGTAGTCATTGTGCAGATTGGTCCATTTCAGAATAATATATATGATATGTTTTATAATGATTGATCATGAAAGTGTTCTCAAAGCTGGTAAAGGTGCAGCTAGTTTGAATGACTTTGTATACTGCAGGGTAGCTTGTGGATTTACTCCAGGTGGAACTAAAGTCTGATATAACACTTGATTATATTTCACATCATTCAAGGTTCAAGGTTCTTTATTGTCAAACTGACATAGCTCCAGAGTAATTATGTTGTTGAAAATCTTATGTCACAGGCTTCTCCAACAATGCAACATAATAAAAATACAGATAGCAAGAGCAATAAAAAAAAAAAAAGAGTAATAAAATAAAGTGAGCATGTGGAATAGTGCAGTACGAGTCTATATACAAGTTATTGGAATGATATATATTAGATATTAGATACATATTACTGAGTAGCAGATGAAGTTGTTGTTTCAGCAGTTCAATTGTTTAACAGTCTCACTGCCCGCGGGAAGCAACTGTCTCCGAATCTTCTTGTCTTTGCCAGGATGCTGCGGTAACGTCTGCCAGATGGCAACAGAAAGAACAGTTTGTGGCTGGGGTGATGGGGGTCTTTGATAATCCGTAGTGATTTCTTCCTGATTTAATCCAGATCTGCAAAGTAACTAAAGGTATTAAATACATGTAGTGGAGGAAAAGTAACAGATCTGAGTACTTCTACCACCTCTGTATACTGTTAATTCTCAGCACAGTTAATAACAAAAGGTGCATTATTGAACTGTTATTGAAATGTGTTCCTCTTTCTCGCGACATCTTGTGGTGTTGCGTGAGTACTGCAGTTGGGAGATCTGCAGTTCTCGCGAGACTTCAGCAGTCCAACGCTTTTCCCACTCTGTTTTCCTCTCACAACAAACAACGGCTCGAAAATTGGATTTAATCTCATAAATGTTGTAATTCGTACCGGTAAGAAATGTTGATTTAACTCCTTTCATGTAAACATATTATATCTTGTACACTTTGTGTCACATGGAGCCGTTTTACCAAGATAACCGTTGTGTTTTAAAAGTGTACCATCGTGTCAACAAGGTGAGTTCAACGCTTTGATGGCTAATAAATACTTAGTATTTTTTAATTAAGACTAACAAAAGAATGTAATGCTGGCTGTTATAAGGTTTTAAAATGTCGTATTTACCTTGTGTTGCATGTATATTACGTTTACTGTATTTAAGTACAATGTTGTTGTTTTATTCTGAAAAGTACTTTTTGATCTTTGTACTTTTAAGATAAGATAAGATATATTTTATGTGTTGCTTTTTTCGTCACAGCAGCACTTTATTTAAGTAATGTTATGAATGCAGGTATTTTACTTCTATTTCTACACTTTATTAAGACTATTATTTACATTTTATTTTTAAAGGAAAAGGAAAAGGAAACCCCCTAAAAAGCAGAATAGGACCCCTTTAAGTAAAATATGTTATTTTCTAGCTACATATTTTAATTTGCCTACCATCCCAGCTATCACCTGCTTATATTTTGTGAGAGTTATAACCCAATATTCCCACAAATGTGTCACAGAAAATCAAATATTTAGGGTAAAAAAGTAAAGAAATAGCCTTCTATCACTTTCCACATGCTACAAAACTAACATGTTGTACATACAGTATGTTAATATTTTTCTGCGTAGACCTGGATGAAGATGACAGACAGAAGGAACATCCAGAAACTCCCTGAAAGAAAGGGGGCTGCTGATTGGACGACATGAGAAAGGTCAGACAGATTCTACTTTATTTTATTTACACTTCACATTTTGAGTCGGCAGTCACCTTTAAATCAAAACTCCTGAGAATAACAACAGTTAAAAGTACAAATGGAAACCCAAAGGTCTGTCATTTTTATGATTGTTTTTTTTAACTCTATATCCACATCAAAATGAAAACCATGAGTCTAAGACATCAAATAGTAAAATGTTATACTTATACTGGGTTTTTCCTTTTCTCTATATACCTTTCTGCCACTAGGGGGCGCTCAATAACAACAATAACAGTAATCAAAGACACATTGGAAGCAGAGGATCATGGGAGTTGTAGTTTTCTGCTTCTCCCCAAACAAAAGATGAATTTAGCCACAGATGTATTCTCTCGACAAAACCAACAAACCCACTGATTTAAAAAAAATAAAAAAAAGGCAGTTATTCGTTAAAAATCAGTGTTTCTTCTGGTTTAAAACGGACGTCCTGATAGGCTGTGTTCTGGGTTAACGTTAGCTCAGTTTGTTTCTCTTATAACTCAAGATCCAGATATGACTCATCCTCACCTAAACACACAGATACAGTGAGAAGAAACTGTTAAAACACTAAATTCATCCATTTCTGCTTAAAAATCTGTGTTTTTGTAACACTGTTTCTCTGATAACTTCAGCTCTAAGTGTCCCATGACTCAAATCCTTCATTAGGGCAAAATATAGAGTCAAACAGCACCAATATCTAAAAAGTAAATGGCTTAAAACCCGATAAAAAGTAATTTATTTGTCAATTCAAGACACTGGGAACCAGAGGAAACGTTAAAATAC